>NC_031999.1:9741390-9781079 GCF_001879085.1 Nicotiana attenuata
AGACACTCATGACCTTCAACTAGGTACCGATTACAGTACTCCCGACTGGAAACGTGCAGCCTGATCCATATATCGCTGCGGCGTGCAGCCCGATCCATATATACAGTCGACTGCGCTCACTAGGGGTGTGCAGACTCCGGAGGGGCTCCTACAGCCCAAGTGCTATATCGTTGCGGCGTGTAACACGATCCAACATATCGCTGTGGCGTGCAGCCCGATCCATATACATATATATATAAATATATTGTTGCGGCGTGCAGCCCGATCCATAGATATATAATCCTCATAACCAGGCGCTCGGCCTCTCTCAGTCATTAACCTCACAATCAGACTCTCGGTCTATCTCAGCCTTCAACCTCACGATCACTCGGACCATCAGTAAAATAGGGAACTCAGCCCAAACAGTTTTCACATTTTTAAGAAATAAAGTGATAAAGCTAGATTTACACGATAAACAGGTAAAATATGACTGCGGATATGCTTTCAAAATAAATAGAGTGAGGAAAATCAGTGAAAGTGCCCCTAAGGGTCTCAGCAGGTCGGCAGAAGGCCCCAAACATGGCATACATCCCAAAATATAATATAAATCTCTTGAACATGGAATATCATAAGATTTCAAATCAAATACGCATCTTAACAGTCGTACGGGACAGACCAAGTCACAATCCCCAACGGTGCACAACCCCACGCTCGTCATCTAGCGTGTGCGTCACCTCAAAGTAACACGACGATGTGTAATCCGGGGTTTCAAACCCTCAGGACAGTATTTACAATCATTACTTACCTCGATCCGATCTAAACTCTAGCCTGCGATGCCTTAGCCCGCACGAATCGTCCTCCGGATGCTCCAAATCTAACCAGAATCAGTACATAATCATTAAAATATGCTAAAGGAACAAAGCCCATTCGAAAATATCCAATTTACATCAAAAATCCCAAAATTGCTCAAGCCCGGTCCCCGGGCCCATGTCTCGAAATCCGACGAAATTAACATCAATGGAATCCTCATCATCTCACAAGTCTATACATACCAAGAACATCAAAATCGGACCTCAAATGGCCCCTCAAATCCCAAATTCTAGGTCTCCAATTACAAGCCCTAGTTCTTCAATACTAGGCTTAAATTCCATGATAAATTAGGTAGAATTCACATAAGAATCGAGTATAAAGTCCATAAATCTTACCTCCAAGTGTTCCTCCTTGATTCCCTCTTCAATCCTCTCCAAAAAGCTTCAAAATCGAGTCAAAAATGGCGAACTTAGGCCGAAACTCGCGAAAATGGCCTTTTAAACATTCAGCCCAGCGATCAGAAGTCCTTCTTCGTGAACGCGGTTAAAGCCTCGCGTTCACGAAGCACAAAAATTCCATTGACCAAAATTCTCCTACTCGAACTCGAACGGATCATCGCGAACGCGATGCCTTAGCCTCAGCAACCATCGCGAACGCGGACAGGCATCTCGCGAACGCGATGCTTCCCATTCCGGCCCTTCGCGAACGCGAAGGCCAAATCTAATGCCTACCTTCCTGACCCTTCGCGAACGCGAAGAACAAAATGCCTGTAGTAGCTGAAACCAAAATCTGCAACTTCCTTAAACTTGAAATGGTCCGTTCAACCATCCGAAACTCACCCGAGGCCCTCGGGGCCTCAACCAAATATGCCAACATATCCCATAACATCATTCGCACTTGTTCCAACCTTCGGAACACTCAAACAATATCAAAATACAAAATTTGCATCGGATTCAAGCCTAAGAACTGCAAAATCTTCTAAATTATGCTTTTGATCAAAAACCCAACCAAACCACGTTCGAATGACCTAAAATTTTGCACACACGTCTCAAATGACACAACGGAGCTAGTGCAACTTCCGAAATTTCATTCCGACCTCTATATAAAAATTTCACCTATCAACCAGAAAACGCCGAAATCTAAATTTCGCCAATTCAAGCCTAAACCTTCCACGGACCTCCAAAATGCATTCCAATCACGCTCCTAAGTCCCAAATCACCTAACGGAGCTAACCAAATTATAAAAATTCGAATCCGAGATCATATACAAATAAGTCAAATCTTGGTCAAACCTTTCAAATTTTTAAGCTTTAAACTGAGAACTGTTCTTCCAAATTCATTCCGATTAACCTGAAACCAAAACCAACGATTTACATAAGTCATAATACACCACACGGGTCAAGTCATGCCCGAGAACTGGCGAACAAAGTGCAAAAGCTCAAAACGACCGGTCGGGTTGTTACAGAAAAATACTGAGACATTGTGTCATTGCTCGTTTCTTTAGTGAGCGAGTGACAACCAACGTGTCGTTGTTGGTGAGCGAGTGTAAATCAATCCTTTGTTCGTTGTTGGTGAGCGAGTGCAAACCAACCTTGTCAACGTTGGTGGTGATCACTGAAAACCACAAAGGCTGTACCCAATTCAATTTACAAAGAGCTCTAAAAGATAAAACTCTTGCAACCCAAGAGGATTGGATTAGGATACCACATTGGTTCTGAACCAGTATAAATATTCCTGGTGTCATTTACTTTATCGCTCTTATATTATCTTTTTTGCCTTTACTGTTTGTTGTGATTTACACTTGTTTAAATCAAAAGGAGTAACAGTTCTGTGCAGGCTATCTACGCATCAGTCGACTAAGTCTAAATATAGTCGACCAAAGTTTTAATAGGCGTACAATTCACTCCTCCCCTCTTGTACTTTCATTTTTTAACTAGGAGGCCAAAGATACATACTATTAAGTCTAGTAAAAAACTACTCCTTAAGTTTGGGTTTTTAGAACAAAAATGCTACTCCATTAATATTATCCAATTTATAAAATACTACCAAAATTAATCAAATATAATATTAGCAATAAACCTTTTTTTTATTACAAAATGACTAATCTTCCTTCAGCTTCGAAGCCTTCCACAACGCATTTGTTTGGTAATTGAGCTAAAACTTCATTCAGTATGCAAGTAGCAATATTAATACTCCCTCCGTTTCAATTGATGTGAACCTGTTTGGTTGGGCACAAAGTTTAAGAAAAATGTAGACTTTTGAAATTTGTGGTCCCAAACAAGTCAAAAAGGGGCTCAGAGTATTTGTGTGGTTATAAAAGCTTCTTATTAGGGTAGAATTGTATGTTTAAGCTAAATTATTTCCAAATTCAGAAAGAGGTCATTCTTTTCGGAACGGACCAAAAATGAAATAAGTTCACGTAAACTGGAACGGAGGGAGTAGTATTATTTCTATTTCACTAGTGATGATTAGAATTGAGTGACACATTCTATCATCTCTTTTTAGCTTCCACTTTTTACCATTTTTCTACTAACACTAACTTTTTTGGGTCAGAACAAAGACAAAATACCTATGTGTAAGAGTGCACATTAAATCTGACAAAATATAACATATAAAGTGGCGATTAGAATATTGTTTGGTCTTGAAAAGTAAAGAAGATGAGCTAACCTCTATTAAAAGTCATTGAAACGCGCTTAAGTTTGAATTTAAAATTTTTAGTGTTCAAAATTGGAATTTGTTTCGATGGGTACTGTTGGAATAGATTCGAAACAACTTAAAAAGTTTGAATCTCAATTTTGGGACGATTTGGTATATTTTTGGGATGGTTTTAATTGAAGATTCGAAGTAAAAGATAAGAATGGAAGAAGACGAGATGTATATCCTTGTATATCATTTATATATCCCATATATATCAGATGTGTATTCCCTGTTTATCCATGTATAAGTGTGTGTGTGAGATACATATTAGAATCCATGTTGTATGGGGTAAAATTGGTTGATAACAGGTGGCCGAATAGTAAGATGACACGTGGAACCGAAGATAGACAAAAGACGAGTTGGGAAACAACTAGTACCGAAGACGGCAGGTGTGACCAATACCGGATGGATCCGAATGGAACGTAGTCGACGGTAGAAGTTCAAAAATTTGCCATTGGACAACATTCAATGAAAGAATAATTGCTAGCGCTAAATGAGCAGCCATTACAATGAATATTGGCATTGAAGGCCTGCCGGTACAAACTCATCAATGCCCCTTTTAATATCATTTAAAGAGGATCTTTGTCGCGACTCGAAATCCCAACCTTGTGGTCATGATGGCTCCTAACATCTACTTGCTAGGCAAGTTGACGTGGAATGGAAATTTAACTGATTTAAAATTTTACAACAAGATATTAACAATGAAAACGATATAAGTCTAAAGTATAGTAAAATAATATCGAACACCAAAGTCTAAACATATCCCAGAAGTTGGTGTCACGAGTACATGAGTATCTAGAGTTCTACAAACATGGTCTGAACATATGTAACACACTCAATGACTCACACATGGTAAATATCGAATTACCAAATAACCCAGAAGCTGGTGTCACGAGTACATGAGTATCTAAAGTGCTACTTTGCAAGTTTATCAGTGTCTAACACACTCAACGACTCACACAAATGAAACTACATCTTCGGATGCAACAAATATTACAAAAATAATAGGACAAATAAAGCGTGTGGCAATTAAGGTGTGCAAGTAAAACAATTAAGGCAAGTAGCAAATAAATATGGAGTCATGGAAGGGACGAACATTTTAATACAAGAATAATTAAATGACAAATAACAATTAAGGCATAGAGTCAAAATAAAAGCATGTAACAATAAAGGCGTGGAATAAGATAATTCATGAGATAACGAGAAAATATGGAAACAAATATCTTGACGGCGTATATACACTTGTCACATCGCATATACACCATTTTGTCACATAATCCACATAACACATAGTTTAAAAATTTCTAATTCCCTCAAGTCAAGGTTAGATCCAACATTTACCTCACTCCGCAATCAAATCAAAGCTCAACTAGGGCCTTTCCACTAAAATTCGCCTCCAAACCAATCGAATCTAACAAAATATAATACAAATAATTCAAAATAAGCTTTAGAAAAACCCACGAGTGAAAAAGATTCAATTATAAATGATATGAAAAAAGTCAACAAAAGTCAACCCTAGACCTGCTTGGTCAAAACCCGAGATTCGGTCCAAAACCCAATTACCTATTCACTCCCGAGCCTGATTATGTGATTAGTTTTGAAATACAACCTCAATTTGAGGTCTAAATCTTAATTTTTCAAAATCCCCAATTTCTACCTAAGTTCCCAATTTCTACCATGACAAAGCATAGATTAAAGGTTGGAAATCAATGGGTGTTTATCAAAATGGAAGAAAACAAGCTAAAATCTACTAACCTATGAAGTAGGGATGAAAATTCTCTTCAAAATCGCCTCTAGGCCGGGCTCAAACTTGGAAATGGTAAAAAATGGGTTAAATCCCGACTTTGGTACATTTAAGTCACTAGGTGTCAGGCCTTCCTCGCGTTCGCGAAGGGCCTGACGCGATCACGAAGAGCAGCGGCCCAAGTGGCCTTCGCGTTCACGATGGTCTGTCGCCCCCGGCCATTGTGTTCGCGAGCCTGGGCTCGCATTCCCGTTGAACAAACCCCTGCCTCCTCCAAAAGCCTTACCTATCCGTAGCCTATCCAAAACTCATCTGAGCCCCTCTGGCTCCAAACCAAACATGCGCACAAGTGTAATAACATCATACGAACTTGCTCGAGCGATCAAACCACCAACATAACACCTAGAACTACGAATCAGATAGCAAAATGTATGAAATTTTCAATGAAACTTAAGAACTTCCGAATTTACAACCGAGCGTCCGAATCATGTCAAATCAACTCCGTTTTGAACCAAATTTCGCATACAAGTCAATAATAGTAAAATAAACCTATACCAAGTCCGGAAACCAAAATCCGAACCCGATAGCTACAATGTCAACCTACGGTCAAACTTCAGAATTCTTAAAACTTCAAATTACTAGTTTTCAACATATCACGTTAAATCAAGTTAGAGACTTCTGAATTTAATTTCGGGCATACCCCAAGTTCCAAATCATGATACAGACCCACCAGGACCGTCAAAATACAGATCCGGGTCCGTTTACCCAAAGTATTGACCGTAGTCAACTCAAATCATTTTTAAGGTAAAATTTCACATTTTCGTCAATTTTTCACATTAAGACTTCTAGAACAAGACACGGACTGTGCAAGCCAATTGATAAATGCTAAACAAAGCTAATCGTGGTCTCGGAACAGAGAAATAAAGGCTAAAACTCAAAATGACCTATCGGGTCATCACATTCTCCATCTCTAAAAAACGTTCGTCCTCAAACGGACATAGAAAGGTACCTGGACTGGTGAAAAGGTGTGGGTATCTACTCCGCATGTCGAACTCGGACTCCCACGTGACTGCCTCAATCGGCTGACCTCTCTACTGCACTCTAACATAAAGATAACTCTTAGACCTCAACTTGCGGGCATGTCGTGCTAGAATGGCCACCGTCTCCTCCTTGTAAGTCAAATCCATGTCCTATTAGACTGAGCTAAAATCTAATACATGGGATGGATCACCATGATTCATCCAGAGCATGGAGACATGGAACACCAGCTGAACTACTGATAAGCTAGATGGCAGTGCAAGCTTGTAGGCCACCTTACCAACTCTCTCAAGAATCTCAAAGGGTCTGATATACCTAGGGCTCAACTTGCCCTTCTTTCTAAAGCTCATCACACCCTTCATGGGTGAAACCTGGAGAAAAACTCTCTCTCCAACCATGAATGCAATGTCACAAACTCTAGGATCGGCATAACTCTTCTGCCTAGACTGAGCTGTGTGAAGTCGATCCTGAATCATCTTGACCTTTTCCAAGTCATCCTGAACCAAATCGGTACCCAACAACCGAGCCTCTCCCGGCTCAAACCAACCAACTCGCTAACGGCACCGCCTCCCATATAATGCCTCATAGGATGCCATCTGAATACTCGATTGGTAGCTGTTGTTGTAGGCAAACTCCGCAAATGGCAAGAGCTGATCCCAAGGACCCCAAAATCCATAACACAAACGTGAAACATATCCTCCAATATCTAAATGGTGCGCTAGGACTTTCCGTTTGTCTAGGGGTGAAATTCTGTACTCAACTCAACACGTGTGCCTAACTCTCGCTGTACGAACCTCCAGAAGTGCGATGTGAACTACGTACTGTGGTCAGAAATGATGGACACCAGCACACCATGGAGATGAACAATCTCATGGATATAAATCTCAGCCAACCACTCTAAAGAAAATGTGACTACTACTAGAATGAAATGTGTCGTCTTGGTCAACCTATCCACAATGACCCATACTACGACGAATTTATTCGAAGTCTGTGGGAGCCCAACAACAAAATCCATGGTAATACACTCCCACTTTCACTCTGTTGATACCCAATTTTTTCCTATGTATTTTTTATATATACTCAAAATATTCTCAAAATAGCATGTGTATGCATATATAGGCATGCCCAAGAGTTTTGGTATTTTGCCCTAATTTTTAAGATTTTAAAATCAATTTATTGTTTATTTCTAGCAGTACAAAATCCAATAATTATTCCCAAAACTATCATTTTTGGTGAATAATTTATTTTTATTCTCATATTTGCACCAAAATATAATTAAGGTGATTTTTGTATATTTTTACAAATTTATTTGGTATTTCTAAAGCTAGATTGCATATAATTGCAATTATAGCCTATTTTACGATTAATAGCATTTTGCAATTATAAAATTATTTCCAGTAATTTTGGATTAATATTTATGTATTATTAATTAGTTCAGTGCTTTTAATCTGGTTTTAAAATAATTATTACTATTTTTATAAAATGAAAAGGGGAAAATTGGCTATTTAACATCTAGCCTATTTCTATTTCAATTACAGCCTCAGTTCCTTTCAATTTTAGCCTCAATTTGACCCCCCCAATTCCGCCCAAATCAAAATAACCCAATTCCAATTTTAACCCAACCCACGACCCGATTAAAACCCACCCGGCTCCCCTTTAATCCAGGCCGTTGATCATTTTGATCAACGGCCGAGATTCCCCCTTTCCTTTTTAATTCCCATACCCCCCTAAACCTAATTCATTCTATTAGAGGCGCCGCCTTTGAACCCACTTCGTCTCTCAAACTCTCCCTAGCCTCTCCGAAACCCTAATCGATTCCCACCTTATTCCACCACGATTCCACTGGAATCCATGGCGTTCCAGGCCATGGATGACTTATGCTCACCCTCTCTCACCATTAAACCTAAGTTGTTCGAAGATTTGAAGCTCGACTCTGATGGTTCCCTTTAGATCTCTCTCAGATCTGTAGATCTATGGCCTTTCCGGCCATTGTTCCGGCGTGTTCAAGCAATATGAGTCTCTTCGACTCAGGATTTGACTTTCCTTAAGACCGTTCTCATTCTAGGGTTTTCTCTGCAACTCTAAGTCGTCTGAGGTTCTGCACTTGCTTATTTCTTTTAGATCTGTGACATGCCTGAGCTTTACTTGACATTTTTAAGGTTTTCCCCAAATTTCCTTTTCAAAATTGTTCAAAATCGATTTTTAGGGTTTCTGAAAAGGTTTCTTCAAATGTTTTTCTGATTTCTTCCTGTTCTTCCTTTGTGTGTGTTTTATGCTCATATGTTTTCTTCTTATTACGCATGAGTTTTCTCTCTTGTTTCTTTTCTATTATGCAAAACTCTTCTATCTTTTGCTGTTAATCTTATGCTCGCATATTAATTTGTGTTGTTTCCCTTATTCTTTGCTATATGTGTTTATGGTTGAAATCTGTGATTTTTTCTCACTTTACTGAACTCTCTTTGTGTTCCTGCTAAGCATATTTTTCTCTACTGTTTTTTAAAAACTCGTATCATCTCTTTCTTCTGAACTTGTTTTAACTCCAAGTTTTCTCAAACATGGTCTCATGACCTTGAGTCAGTGTTCTTTATTACGTATGCTTGTCTCTCATAAGTCTTTGAAAAGGGCTTCTGAGCCTCTTTCAATGACCCGTTTGCTCATCTTCTATTGTCTGACTCTATTCGAAACCCTAGGTTTTGGGGTTTCTTTGACAAGTGGTACTAGGGTTCCACTTTGGGACCCTAGGTTTTCAGACTCATTGTGAGTCTGTAATTAAACTTGAATCTCTTTTGCTTGTGACTCTGAAACTTTCAATGTTAGACTCTTTCTTTGTTTGAGCTGTGTGCTTTATATATGAGAAATTTCTCTTCCAAAAGGTTTTCACCAACCAAGTGATTGACTCTGAAATCCCTTTAATAAGGCCAATGATTTATCACTGATTTTTTCGATTGAACCTCCTTTACCCTACTGGCTGTTTACTTGGTCTTTCTGTGTAAAAATCCCATGCTTGTAATGTTTTCCTTAACACATGATCTTCTGTAATTCCGTACCAATTTTTGAATTATTTTTATACTTATGTGACTCTTTCCTTTATTACCTTAATTCCCTGTGACTACAATTGGAACCGGGGTCCTCTTGATTGATTTTCGAACTGATGCCCTATTTTTACTTTATAAACACACTATTATTTCAACTTTCCTTAATTACCCATTATATATTTGGCCTTGTTTATGCACTATGTGGTTTCTTTGCCCTAATCAGCCTTACTGAACTAATTTATTTTCCTTATTTTTCCTTGACTAACCGTTTGAACTAGACTCCTTAATTAAATGATTCTAGTTGTCTTAATTGACACTAATTGATTGCTATTTCCATGTTTGTGCACTCTTTGCCTATGTACTGCTTGTTTTCAAAAAACTATAAAAGGCCTGTCTTCCCTCTTTACAAACGGACAGAGATTCACATGAACAAAAATACTTCTAACTACATACTTTCTTACAATACGGTTTGAATTCAACACTTTGCTTTGCTTGAGATATTTTGGAACTGCTTTGTTTGCAACTTGGCTCTCCCAAGGCTACTGTTTTCTTGCTTGTTTTCCTTTGAAACTGGTATGTCCTTTATTTAAATTTTTTGCCTCACCCCTACGTGTTTACTTTACAGTTCCAGCACTCTTGTTTGCTTTACTGCTCATTATGTTCTTCCTTGTATCTGTTTCTATTGTAAATCCCTACCCCTATTCCCTTCTATGTGCTTGAGTGAAGGTCTTGGCCTGGCAGTATCCTAAATACTGCCCAGGCCTGATCCACAATGGATCCTAACTCCTAAGTTTGGCTAACAGGCTGGTCAGGGGTGTGCCAGCATCCCAATTGCTGGGCATGACCACCAGCCTGCCATGCCTCTCCCTGATCCCCCCCCCCCCATGCACTTACACTCACTCTTAGACTCTAAGTTCTGCCCCCTGAGTTCCCTCTGAACTTGGACATCTGAGGGCTGGCATTTCCACACTGCACTATGTTCTTAATTCTGCAATGTTTTTGGGGTGTAAGCACTGCCCGGAGCCCTTTGAGACTCTTGGAAACTTTGACACATCCCAAATATGAGAAGGTCTTTTGGAAATCTGATCCTGGAAGTTGGTTTATCTCATATTGTTGGACTTTGAGTCTGCATTAGGCTGTTTGGATGTAGCTGGAACTTCTGATGTAATTTTACTTTTTTTTATTTTTTGATTCATTCGGGTCTGTAATAATTTGTAATAACTATTGGGGATAGTTAGTGGAAAGGGATGGGGATGAATGCATGCAAAGGGTAGAAAACTTGCCTATAGGTTATTTATAACTTCTGCATTTCTGCATTTTAGAACTCATGCTTATAAGTTTTTCTGCATTTCTGTACTTCTGCATTTTAGAAATTATGTCTATAAGTTCTGCACTTCTGCATTTTAGAAATTATGCCTATAGGTTCTGCATATAGAATCATGATCTTAGGTCTTTTCTGCACTTCTGCATATACACGCCATTAGGCAAACAATTTAGGCTTTATAATAACCAATTCATTCTAGATACCATACCTATAGGACTCCTGCATTTATGTAACTGTTTTAAAACCAGTGACGCTTAGAGATCATGCCTATAGGAGCAAATCAACTGAATCAGCTTCGTTTTGAATCTAGAATCAATCATAAATCTGCAGATCTTTGTTGATAAAACCAGCAAACTTTTTCCTTAAAATCAATACGCTCTATTAGATGTCATGCCTATAGGCCTCACTTAGGCAAACTATTAGGTAATTAAGTAACTGTGTCATTCTATGATAACTATATCCAGACAAGGCTAATTCGGACTCCTCATCTGAGAAATATGTGATGAATCCGCTTATCCAATGCCTTAATTTAATTCAGACCAAACCAATATTTGAAGTCATGCTATATTTGCACTTCTAAGTGAGGGGGCCTGTGTGAGCCTTAACTGCTATTTGTCCTCCCTTTAGCTGCTATTTGTTATTGCTTGTCGCCTAGATTTTTATCCTTTGAAACTATAAAAAATCCCCAACTCCCTCCCCTTTAGGATTAGTAGTCTCAATGCCTCCGGGACTGATAGGTTTGGGATGGGTAATGGCATGCAATAAGTAACGATACCATTCCGCGCTTTAATACCTTAACGGGGTGGGAAGGGTAGATATGGAGATGATGACCGATGCATTAATATCCCATGTAGCCCCTCTTCTGAGGAGTGATTACTGGATATTGCATTGACGTGATCCATATTAATCATAAACCTAGGACCCCCTTCCCCTTTACTTTTCTTTTTATCTGCTTTCTTTAGAAATTGTTTAAATCTTTCACAAATTTCTGCCCTCTTTACTTTTCCTCACAGTTTCAACTTATTTGCAATGTTATATGCAAACCTCTTCTATTTGAGCCCTTTAATTGCTTACTTGAATATGTGAAGTCACAATTATAACATGGGCGGGAACCACACTAGTGGATCTTGAGGGGTGCCTAACACCTTCCCCTTGAGATAATTTCTAGCGCTTACCCAAACACTGGTTCTTCAAACTCAAACCCTTTTTAGTATCCTAATGCACTTTAATCATTAGGTGGCGACTCTTCAATTCCAAAACCCAATTCCCAAAAGGGAACGAGTTGTCCTCCCAAATGTCACAAACCCGATTTCGCGAGAAAAAGGGGGCATCGACACACTCGGGAATATCAAGCTTCTAAAGTAAACAGCCAGGCCTCTGATGTTCATTCTTTACTTGCTGACAGTTCAAACACCGAGCCACATATGAAACTATATCTTTCTTCATTCTTCTCCACTAATAAAGCTACCTCAAATCCTAATACATCTTGGCGGCACCCGGATGAATGGAATACAACGAACGGTGGGCCTTCTCAAGAATTAACTCACGAAGCCCATCCACATTGGGTACACAAATCCGACCCTACATCCGCGACACTCCATCATCTCCAATAGTATGATGAATCGAAAGTTCATCTTACATTTTAGAACCCAATTATGCTCTTTGAAGCTTTAAACACCTTATTTTATCCCTCCTCAATTCGCGTACACAATCCGGGCGTGTTTTCGGAAAGCTTTTATGTTAAAAACTGATAAAAATATGAAAATTTTGCTTGAAAATCTATTTGAGTTGACTTTGCTTAACATTTTGATTAAACGGACCCGGATTTGTGTTTTCACAATCTCAGTGGGTTCGTATCGTGATTTGGGACTTGGGCGTATGCCAGGAATCGAATTTGAAAGTCCCTAGCCCGAGTTATCGGACTTTGTCGAAATTTGAAAGTTAAAGGCTTAATGATTTTGAATGCTTGACCAATGTTTGACTTTTTGGATATCGGGTCCGTATTTTGGTTCCGATATCCGGTTTAGGCCCACTACTGTATTTATGACTTATCTGTCAAAATTGGTGAGAAACGGAGTTGGTTTGACGTGATTCGGACATTCGTTTGTGAAAATATAACTTTTAAAGTTTTCTTGAAAATTTCATTTGATTTGGTGTTCAACTCGTAGTTTTAGGTGTTATTTTGGCGATTTGATCGCGCGAGCAAGTTTGTATAATATTTTTAGACTTGTGTGCATATTTGGTTTAGATCCCCGAGGGCTCGGGTGAGTTCCAGATAGGCTACAAAGTGAAAATTGGACTTAGAACTCAGCTGGTGTCTTCAGTTTCTGGTGCAGGTCTCAGACCTCGCATTTGCGATATGGCAACTAACCTTGCGAAGAGGCCTAGTTGCGAAATTGCAACCAGGCCTTCGCATTTGCGATGGGAACTGGGCAGGGAGATTCTTCGCATTTGTGATCATGGGGTCGCATTTGCGATCAAGTCAGAGTTCGCAATTGCGAACTATTCTTCGTATTTGCGGAGAAAGCAGAGGTGTGATAGTCTTCGCATTTACGATGGGGACCCTAGGTTGCAAATGCAACATCTGCTACAGATCAAATATGACTTAGACGAGATTTTTGCTTATTCTTCAATATTTTCAAAACAAGAAACCCTGGAGGCGATATTGCAAATAACCTTTCTTCCCCAAATCATTGGTAAGTGATTCTAAACTAGTTTCTTTCAATCTTTCACTAATTTCCTAAGATTTCAACCTTAAATCTTGTGTTTTCATGGAGGAAATTGGGGGGTTTTGGGTAGAATTAGGGATTTTTGAAAAATGGGGACTTAGACCTCAAATTGAGGTCGGATTCCAAAACAAATTACGTAACCGGGCTCGGGGTGAATGGGTAATCGAGTTTTGGTCCAAATTTCCGGTTTGGACCAAGCAGGCCCAGGTGTTGACGTTCGTTGGCTTTTTCCATAATGACCGAAATTGAATTCTTTGCAAGCGTGGGTAGTTCCTAAGGCTTAATTTGAATCGTTTAGTTGGTAAATTGCTAGATTCTATTGGTCCAGAGGCTTGTTTGAAAGGCAAAGCAGTGGTTGAGCTTTGAGTTTGGTCTTTGGAGCGAGGTAAGTGTCATCGTTAACCTTGACTTGAGGGAATAGGACATGTTTGTCTATTTGCTACACGTTTAAATGTTAGGTACACCGTATATGAGAGGTGACGAGTACTTATGCGTTGTTGTCGGGTTAACGCATGCAGGTGGGACTTCATTTCTTGTAATTAATGCTTTTTTGATCATGTTATCCATGTTTAGACTAGTTATTTCTAAATTGATCGTTCTTATCATGTTTATGGGTTTTGGTGATAATTGAGAATTGATTTCAAGGTTGAGGTTGGTATGGTGGAGCCAATATTGAAGTAAGACTTTTTCTTGATATTCTATCTCCCTATTGTTATTTGTTCATTTCTATATGGTAAGGGAGAGTGTTAATGCACGAAGGGTGATGCCATGCCATATTATCAGCGTTAATGCACGAAGGGTGATGTCGTGCCATATTGTAAGGGTCTGTTTGGAAAGCCACAGGTAATTGGAATTGGTGTAATTACTAGGGTAGTAATTAAACAACCTAGTAATTACACAGTTGTGTAATTACGACGACCTGTTTGTTTGTCATAGTATAATTACAAGTTTACTGTTTGGTCGCACAAGTGTAATTACACAGTTAGATTAAATTTTAAATGAAGTAATTATCAAAACTTAAAAGTTAATATAATAAATATATGCCTATAAATCTTTATAAGTGTAAATGATATTATATTTGGTATTTAAGATGTATATTTTTTGAATATACATTAATTAGTAATCATATATTTATAACTAATAATTGTAAAAAATAATTTATATATATTTTCTAAATTAATAATATTTAGTTTAGATACTTACAAAACTAAAAACACATATTTTGTAAGAACATCATGGAATTCATGTTTGATAAAATAAATTAATATATATAAATATAATGTCAAAACACTATACAAATTTTTGATTCTAACTAAAAAAATGAACAATATGCAATGTGAGCCAATACTACTAAAACAAGTAAATTGGAACCATGAATGTAGCACAATTTTAAAACACACACAAAAAAAATAGTTTAACATATGTCAAATTTCAACATAATAGTAAGTTCCACCACAACTTAAGATTAGAAAACATAATAAGATTATAATCATATTTAACAACGAAATTTTACTTTAATTGCATCACTCATTATATGCCAAGTTTGTTAATGACTCATTATTTTAATATTAGGAGGTGTAGTTTCAAAAAATAGAATAATAAAATAAATAATAAATAAAATATAAGCAATTACATGGGATCACAAGAAGTAAAAGTAGAAAATAAAAGATAAATAATGTACAAAGAAATTTTTTTTAAAATTTCAAAAAAAATAGTAAAAATAAAATTAAATAAATAGAAATAAAAGTTGTAAAGAAAATAAATAAAATAAAATAAAAAGGAAAGAAACTAAAAAGCAACATTGTAATTACACAGTGTAATTACCACCAATTCTCACCTCCCCTTGAGAATTGGAGAGTGTAATTACACCCCTCCAATTACACCCAATTCCATGCAGACCAAGTAATTACTTGGCCAAACAAACATGCCAAACCGTATAATTACACCCAATTACACCCAAATCCAATTCCAAGGTGGTTTTCCAAACATGCTCTAAGTGTTAATGCACGAAGGAAGATGTCGTGCCATATTGTGAGTGTTAATGCACGGAGGGTGACGACGTGCCATGTTATGAGAGTTAATGCATGAAGGGTGATGCCGTGTCGTTCCTATTGATTTATATTGTGAGGTTGAGAGTAAAAGTACGAAGGGTGATGCCGTGCACTTTCCTTTACCGTGTTTAATTGTTTTCACTGGTTCAAGGCATATTGACTATTCTGGTTATCATATCTGCTGTGATTCTCTGTTCTTGTATCCCCCTCAGCATGTCCCCCTCCCGATATTACTTGTCTAGCTCTTATTTGTTGTCATTTTGTACATATACTGTTATCCGCACAGGTTTATTATGTAGGTGTCTTGTCATTGCCTCGTCACTACTTCGTCGAGGTTAGGCTCGACACTTACGAGTACATGGGGTCGGTTGTACTCATACTACACTTTGCACTTCTTTTGCAGATTTTGGTACCAGCCCTAACTGATCGTGAGGTTAGCTGTTCGATTGCTTGTTGGAGACCCAAGGTAGATCTGCTGGCGTCTGCAGACCCTGGAGTCCCTTCCTAGTTTCTTTACTTTACTGTTTCCTTTCTTTCAAACAGTTGTAGTTTCTTTCAGACTTTGTTTGTAGAATATCTTAGAAGCCCGTGAATCGTGACACCAAATCCGAAATGTATCAGTTATTATGGGTTTTATGTTATTCCACAAACTCAGTTTTAGCTTCTGTTTAGCTTAATTGTTTCTGTTGTTAAAATTGGCTGAAGTTGACTTAAGAATCCTCTAATGTTGGCTTGCCTTGCAAGTGAAATGTTAGGTGCCATCGCGGTGCCGAAGGTGGGAATTCCCGATCGTGACAAGCTGGTATTAATGCACTAGGTTGCCTATATGTCACAATTCACGAGCAGGCTTATTAGAGTCTGGAGGATTTGTACGGAGTCGTCCGTACTTATCTCCCAGAGGCTACGAAGTTTAGGAACAAATTTCACTTCTATTCTTCTCTATCGTGCGATTTTGTTCTCTCATTGCCGATTGAACTCTTCCACTCTTGTTCTCTCACAAATGGCGAGAAGACATACCGCATCTTTAGTTAAGCAGCAGCCAGAGCCCCAGTGGCAGCTCCTACGAGGGGTAGAGGTCGAGGCCGAGGCCGTGCCAGAGGCCGAGGCAGGGGCAAAGCTCAGCCCAGAGCTCGAGCAGCAGCACCAGCAGTGGAGACTCAGGTAGAGTTTGATGAGGAGGTTTGAGCTCAAACTGTTCCAGTGGGACCAGCTTAGGTCCCAGAGGAGTTCATCGCCACCGTAGTGCTTCAGGACGCTTTGGTCCGTTTGGTGGGACTTATGGAGAGTGTGGCCTAGACTGGCATATTTCCCATGGCACCAGCCGTCTCTCAGGCTGGAGGAGGAGCACAGATTCCTGCTACTCACACTCTGGAGCAGATGGCTCCCCTGTATCAGACTCCAGCAGCTCAGCCAGTTGGGGTAGTACAGCCGGTCATTGTGGCATAGGCCAGGTGGTGGATCAGCTATGTCTTCTGAGGGCTTATTGAGTTTGGAAAATTTCACCAAGCTGTTTCCAATTCACTACAGTGGTGCACCTTCTGAGGACCCACAGGATTATCTTGACCGCTGCCATGAGGTGCTGCGGAACATGGGGATAGTGGAGACCAACGGGGTCGATTTTGCTGTGTTTCAGATGAGAGGTTCCGCCAAGTGATGGTGGAATGATTTTGTATTGACCAGACCAGCTGGGTCGCTTACGCTTACTTGGGACCAGTTCTCTCAGATATTTCTTGAGAAGTTCTTTCTTGTCACCCTGAGAGAGGATTTTTGCAGGCAGTTCGAGCGTCTCCAATAGGGCAGTATTTCTGTCACACAATATGAGACCCGTTTTGTGGATCTGGCTGGTCATGTTTTCTTCTGCTTCCTACAGAAATAGAGAGGGTGAGGAGGTTTATTCAGGGACTTGCTCAGCCTATCAAGTTGCAGATGGCCAAGGAGACTGGGAGTGAGATTTCCTTTCAGACGACTGCTAATGTTGCCAGGTGAGTCGAGATGGTAGAGTGGTCAGGGGTCTGACAAGAGGCCTCGTCACTTCGATGGATTCAGTGGAGCCTCATTTGAAGGTCGGGGTACTTTTGGTAGAGGCCATCATCCCGGGCCATTTCATTTAGCACTCCAGGCATCCCACGGTGCTTCAAGTGGTCGTGGCCCTCATATGCATTATTCCGGCTAGCTAGCCTATACTGCACCTCCGCTCCAGAGTTTTCAAGATGGTTACTCGGTTCGACAGGGTCAGTTTTCGGGTCAGCAGTCAAAGCAGGCGAGATCCTATTATACTTATGGTGATCCGAGGCACATTGCTGGATTTTGCCCCTGTGCATCGAGCAGTTCTCAGCTTTGGATCTCATGCCATGGTCTCGGCACCGGGTGCTTCACTGCCAGCTCAGCCAGCTAGAGGTAGGGGTCAGGCAGCCAGAGGTGGTGATCAGGCCATGAGAGGTGGAGGTCAGGCTGCTAGTGGTGGAGACCAGCCAGTTAGGGCCCGTCCTAGAGATGTAGTTCAGAGTGGTGGGGCCTAGCCCCGATGCTATGCTTTTCCAATCAGGCTTGAGGCTGAGTCTTCTGACGCCGTTATCACAAGTACTATTTCAGTTTGCAGTAGAGATGCATCAGTTCTATTTGATGCCGGCTCTACTTATTCCTATGTGTCATCCTATTTTGCTTCATATTTGGTTGTGCCTCGTGGTTCTTTGAGTGCTTCTGTGTATGTGTCCACACCTTTGGGAGATGGTATTGTTGTAGATCGCGTTTATCGTTCGCGTCTGGTTATAGTTGGGAGTCTTGAGACTAGTGCGACCTCCTACTTCTTGATATGGTAGACTTTGATGTTATCTTGGGTATGGATTGGCTGTCACCTTATCACGCTATATTGGATTGTCACGCCAAGACGGTGACCTTAGCCTTGCTGGGATTGCCTCGATTAGAGTGGAGAGGTACTCCTGGCCATTCTACCAGTAGGGTTATCTCTTATATGAAGGCTCGGCGTATGGTCGAGAAGGGGTGTCTAGTTTATTTGGCTTATGTCCGCGATTCTAGTGTAGAGGTTCCTTCCATGGATTCTGTACTAGTTGTCCGTGAGTTTCCAGAGGTATTTCCTGTAGACCTGCTAGGGAAGCCACCCGATAGGGATATCAATCTCTGTATTGACTTGGTTCCGAGCACTTATCCCATTTCTATTCCGTCATACCGTATGGCCCCGCCAGAGTTGAAGGAATTGAAGGAGCAGTTGCAAGATTTACTTGATAAGGGCTTCATTAGACCTAGTGTCTCTCCCTGGGGTGCGCCTGTGTTGTTTGTGAAGAAGAAAGATGGATCGGTGAGGATGTGCATAAATTACCGGCAGTTGAACAAAGTCACCATCAAGAACAAGTATCCATTATCGATTATTGATTTGATCAGATTCAGGGTGCCAAGGTGTTTTCAAAGATCGGTTTGAGGTCTGGATACCATCAGTTGAGTATTAGGGCATCCTATGTTCCTAAGACAGCCTTACGGACTCGATATGGGCATTATGAGTTTCTGGTGATGTCATTTGGGTTGACAAATGCCCCAGTAGCATTTATGGACTTGATGAATCGGGTGTTCAAGCCGTATTTGGATTCTTTTATGATTGTGTTTATTGATGATATCTTGATCTACTCCCGTAGTCGAGAGGAACACGAGCAGCATCTTCGGATCCTACTTCAGACTCTGAGAGACAGCCAGTTATATGCTAAGTTTTCAAAATGCAAACTTCAGTTGAGCTCAGTCACTTTCTTGGGGAACGTTGTATCAGCAGAGGGCATTCAGGTAGATCCTAAGAAGATTGAGGCAGTTCAGAACTGGCCTAGGCCCACATCAGCTACAGAGATCCGGAGTTTCTTGGGTTTGGCAGGTTATTACCATCGGTTTGTGGAGGGTTTCTCATCTTTAGCAACCCCGTTAACCAGGTTGACCCAGAAGAGTGTCCCATTTAGATGGTCAAGCGAGTGTGAGTCGAGCTTTCAGAAGCTCAAGACTGCTTTGACTATGGCGCCGGTGTTGGTGTTGCCCACAGGTTCAGGATCTTACATGGTATATTGTGATGCATCTCGTATTGGACTTGGTGCGGTACTGATGCAGGATGGCAAGATAATTGCATATGCTTTGCGGAAGTTGAAGGTTCACGAGAAGAATTGTGATGACCCAAAAGGTCATCACTTGCTTTTAAATTAAATTCTATGTTCCGAGGCCTTAAAATCCTCTTTTATCTTCACTTGATTTGCGTGCATAGTCCGAGCGTGTAGCCGGAAAGCTTAAATGAGAAAATCTGTAAAAAAATGATAAATTTTGACTATAAAATGAATTAATTTGACTTCGGTCAGCGTTCTGGGTAAACGGACCCGGACCCGTGATGTGACGGTTCCGAAGGGTCCGTAAGAAAATATGGGACTTGGGCGTCTGCTCGGAATCGAATTTCGAGGTCCTAAGCCCGAGAAATGAATTTTTAAAGAAAATTATTTTCTAAAATTGTTTAAAGGATTTAAAAATGAATTTTGATCAGAACATGTTGGTCAGGCCCGTATTTTGGTTCCGGCGCCCGGTACAGGTCTTATATGTGGTTTAAGATAATTTTGTGAAGTTTGGTAAGAAACGGAATCCGTTTGGCGTGATTCAGACCGAAAATGCAAAAGTTGATGTTTAAGAAGTTTTGAGATATTTCATTGATTTTGAGGATTAATTCGTTGTTTGAGAGGTTATTTTGGCGATTTGATCGCACGGATAAGTTCATATGATATTTTTGGGTTAGTACGCATGTTTGGTTTGGAGCCCCGAGGGCTTGGGTGAGTTTCGGGTAGGTTCCGGGGTGTTTAAACTTAGGAAAAATATTGCTGTTGCATCAGTTCTGGTGTAACCGCACCTGCGAGTCGAGCACCGCAAGTGCGCACAGTGGGTCGTAGGTGCGGTCCGGTCTCGCAGATGCGGACAATCTTCCGCAGATGCAGTTCCGCAGGAGCGAGTCCTTTTCTCGCAGATGCGGCCCAACGGGGCCTAGTCATTTTTGCAGAAGCGACCAGTTTTCCGCACGTGCGGTCTCGTAGGTGCGACCCAGGCACCGCGGGTGCGGAAGTCGGGCAGTGAGTCTTTTAAAACATAACTTCAGTGATTTTTCTTTCAAACTTTCACAAAAATAGAAGAACTAAGGCGATTTTCTCAAGAGAGTTTCTTCCCAAATCACAAGTAAGTATTCATTAACTGATTTCTTTCAACTATCCAATGTTTTTTCATCAACTTTTATCAATAATCCTAGGGTTTTAATGGTAGAAAATTGGGGAATTGGGTAGAGTTAGGGCTTTTTGATTATTTGGGAATTTGACCTCGTTTTGGGGTCGGATTTCAAAACAAATGATATATTCGGGCTCGTGGGTGAATGGGTGATCGGGTTTTGGTCCGAACCTCGTGTTTTGACCAAGCAGGCCCGGGGTCAATTTTTGACTTTTTGGGGAGAATGGTTAGAAAGCCATAATTAAGCATTGGAATTGGATTGTTTAGCGTTTATTGATGTTATGAAGTCGATTATGTCTAGGTACAATTGATTTGGAGCTGAATTCGAAAGGAAAGGCGGTGTTTGAGGATTGAGTTGGCCGTGGAAGTTCGAGGTAAGTGTTCGGTCTAACCTTAGCTTGAGGGATTAGGAGTTGAGTCCTATTTGCTATTTGTTTCTTGTTGAGTACGATATATAGGCATGATGACGAGTATTTATACGTTGGTGTCGAGCATGACCGTGAGTCTATTATTGTGATTTCCATGATTTCGTTGTATTATTCATGCCTTGGCGAATGTTTCTATTGTGATGTAAAGTTTGTGGAAAGAACTGTGATCGATGAACATTGAGGAGCGTTGGCTCAAGATGTATAACGAATTGTGAAAGTATAAGTGATAATTGAACCTCTAGAGCATTGGCTCGAGTTGTGAAGTGAATTGTGAAGTAAAAGTGAGAAAGAGGAGAGATCATTATGTTGCCCCCTTGCCGGGCTATTGTTGAGTTGTGGTTCCCTTACATTGTGTTCTTAATTGATATTACAGACGCTTAGGTTGATGATTCTTTGTATTGGGTAGGATTATGGTTATTCTCGGGGAACAAGTTTGGTTATAGCTGAGGTAGTTAGATGTTGTAACAAGTTTGGTTATAGCTGAGGTAGTTAGATGTTGGAACCATTAGATGTTGGAACAAGTTTTGTTATAGCTGAGGTAGTTAGATGTTGTAACAAGTTTGGTTATAGCTGTTTCTCCCTCGCCGGAACGTAATTACTTATGCTGTCGAATCCCTTGCCGAGATAGTGTAGACCTTATTGATCCCTCGTCGGGACTCTCGTTATGATAGTGAATATTATATGTGGATCGGGTTGCACGCCGCAACAATATTATATGTGGATCGGGTTGCACGCCGCAACAATATTATATGTTGATCGGGTTTCACGCTGCAACAATATTATATGTGGATCGGGTTGCACACCGCAACAATATTATATGTGGATGGGTTGCATGCCGCAACAATATTATATGTGGATCGAGTTGCACGCCGCAACAATATTATATGTGGATCGGTTTGCATGCCGCAACAATATTATATATGGATCCGGTTACACGCCGCAACAGTGTTGTTATATATATTGGGATCGGGTTGCGCGCCGCAACAATTATTGATACAAGCATGTTTAGTTTGGATATTAGATTCTTTTGTTTTGCTGTGAATTCAAAGTTGCCCTTAGACTATTACTCTGGATTTACTGTTAATACCGGTATACCCCCGCAACATGTTTCCCCTTCCATCTTTACTTGCTTATACCTGCTTTACTTTCCGCTGTATATTATATAACTGCACAGGTTTATTTGGTAGTCTGGTCCTAGCCTCGTCACTACTTCGCCGAGATTAGGCTAGGCACTTACCAGCACATGGGATCGGTTGCTGATACTACACTCTGCACTCTTTTGTGCAGACCCCAGTGTTGTAGACTTCGGACCGCAGTGAGATTGCTGATTCTTGTCCATCAAACGACCCGAGGTAGTCCTACAGGCGTCCGAAGGCCTTGGTGTCTCCTTCCATCTACTATTCATGTTTCTTTCATGCATTTCCAGAGACATTGTTGTATTTATTTCTTTCATACCTTTATTTGTAGTGTTCTTAGACCGTCTGTGAAACTGTGACACCAGTTCTGGGTAGTCGAGGCTCAAACAGTTGTATCAGATATTCAGGTTCTGACAGCTTATTGCTTCTTTCTTCCGCTTATGTTAAATTCCGTTGTTTAAATGTTATTATTCGAAATTATTAATGAACATAAAATGAGCAAAAAGGTAAATTGTGCAATTAAGTGTCTTGCCTAGCTCGTATTAGTATGCGCCATCACGACTCCTGAGGGTGGGAATCCGGGTCGTGACAAGAATTACCCTGTTCATGACTTGGAGCTAGCAACCATTGTTCATGCGATGAAGATTTGCAGGCACTTTGTTATGGCGTGTCGTGTGAGGTATTCACAGACCATCGGAGCTTGCAGTATTTTCTTAAACAAAAGGAACTCAATTTGAGGTAGAGGAGGTGGTTGGAGCTGTTGAAAGACTATGATATCACCATCTTGTATCATCCCGGTAAGGCCAACATGGTGGTCGATGCTTTGAGTAGGAAGTCAGTGAGTATGGGCAACCTTGCGTACATTCCATTAGGTGAGAGACCGTTTGCATTAGATGTCCAGGCATTGGCCAATCAGTTCGTGAGGTTGGATGTTTCTGAGCCCAGTCGTGTTCTAGCTTGTACAGTCGCTCGGTCTTCATTGTTGGAGCGCATCAGGGAGCGGCAATATGATGATCCTCATTTGCTTGTCCTTAGGGACACGGTGCGGCACGTTGATGCCAAGCAGGTTACTGTTGGAGATGATGGAGTTCTGAGGATGCAGGGTTGTGTTTGTCTGCCTAATATGGATGGATTTTATGAGTTGATTCTAGAGGAAGCCCACATTTCCTGGTATTTTATTCATCCGGGCACCGCCAAGATATATCAGGACTTGCGGCACCATTATTGGTGGAAGAGGATGAAGAAGGATATAGTTGCATATGTAGCTCGGTGTCTAAATTTTTAGCAGGTAAAGTGCAAGCATGAGAGACCTGGTGGTTTACTTCAAAAGTTAGAGATTCCTGAGTGGAAATGGAAGCGTATCACTATGGATTTCATTGTTGGACTTCCATGGACTCAGAGGAAGTCCGATGCAGTTTGGGTTGTTGTGGACAGGCTGACCAAGTCGGCGGATTTCATTCTGTTGGTTGTTACCTATTCTTCAGAGCGGTTGGCTAAGATTTATATCTGCAAGATCGTCCGTCTTCACTTTGTACCCGTGTCTATCATCTCTAGTCGAGGTAATCAGTTCACCTCGCACTTCTGGAGGGTAGTACAACGTGAGTTGGGCACGTAGGTTGAGCTGAGCACATCATTTCATCCTTAGACAGACGGACGGTCCGAGCGCACTATTCAAATATTGGAGGATATGCTCCGCGCTTGTGTTATAGACTTCAGAAGTTCGTGGGATCAGTTCTTGCCGCTTGCGGAGTTTGCCTACAACAACAGTTACCAATCGAGCTTTCAGATGGCTCCCTATGAGGCAATATATGGTAGGCGGTGCCGATCGCCAGTTGGATGGTTCGAGCCGGGGGAGGCTCGATTGTTGGGTACTGATCTAGTACAGGATGCCTTGGTAAGGTCAAGATTATT
Source organism: Nicotiana attenuata (assembly GCF_001879085.1). Classification (NCBI taxonomy): domain Eukaryota; kingdom Viridiplantae; phylum Streptophyta; class Magnoliopsida; order Solanales; family Solanaceae; genus Nicotiana; species Nicotiana attenuata. The sequence goes on from NC_031999.1 coordinate 9,765,516, forward strand.
CAGGATCGACTTCGCACAGCTCAGTCCAGGCAGAAGAGTTATGTCGATTGTAGAGTTCGTGACATTGCATTCATGGTCGGAGAGAGAGTGTTGCTACGGGTATGACCCGTGAAGGGTGTGATGAGGTTCGGAAAGAAGGGCGAGTTGAGCCCTAGGTATATTAGTCCTTTTGAGATTCATAAGCAAGTGGGAGAGGTGGCTTACAGGCTTGTGTTGCCACCTGGTTTATAAGCGGTTCATCCGGTGTTTCATGTGTCCATGCTCCGGAAGTATCACGACGATCCGTCCCACGTGTTAGATTTCAACTCTGTCCAGTTGGACAAGGATTTGACTTATGAGGAGGAGCCAGTAGCTTATCTAGCCCGGTAGGTTCGTCAGTTAATGTCGAAGAATTATCCTTCAGTTCGAGTGCAGTGGAGAGGTCAGCCCATCGAGGTAGCTACTTGGGAGTCCCGACATGTGGAGTAGATATCCCCACCTTTTCACCAGTCCAGGTACTTTTCTATGTCCGTTCAAGGACAAATGGTTGTTTTAGAGGTGGAGAATGTGATGACCCAAAAGGTCATCTTATGTTTTAGAACCCAATTCTGCGCTTTGAAGCTTTAAACACCTCATTTTATCCCTCCTCGATTTGCGTTTGCAGTTCAGGCGTGTTTCCGAAAAGCTTTTATGTTAAAAAATGATAAAAATATGAAATTTTTTCTCGAAAATCCATTTGAGTGTACTTCGGTCAATATTTTGAGTAAACGGACCCGGATTCGTGTTTTGACGGTCCCGGTGGGTCCGATCGTTATTGAAGACTTGAGCTTATGCCTGGAATCGAATTCGGAAGTCCCTAGCTCGAGTTCTTGGACTTTGTCAAAATTTGAAAGTTAAAAGCTTAATGATTTTGAAATGTTTGACCATTGTTTGACTTCTTGGATATCGGGTCCGTATTTTGGTTAAGCAACCCGGTATAGGTCCAATACTGTATTTGTGACTTGTCTGTCAAATTTGGTGAGAAACGGAGTTGGTTTGACGTGATTCGGACGTCCGGTTGTGAAAATAGAAGTTTCAATTTGGTGTTCAACTCATAGTGTTAGGTGTTATTTTGGCGATTTGATCGCGCGAGCAAGTTCGTATGATGTTTATAGACTTGTGTACATATTTGGTTTAGAGCTCCGAAAGCTTGGGTGAGTTTCGGCTAGGCTACGGAGTGAAAATTGGACTTAGAACTCAGTTGTTGTCTCCAGTTGCGCAATTGCGACCAGGCCTTCGCATTTGCGATGGGAACTGGGGAGGGAGATTCTCCGCATTTGCAATCATGGGGTCGCATTTGCATTCAGGTCAGAGTTCGCAATTGCGAACTATTCTTATGCATTTGCGGAGAAAGCAGAGGTGTGATGGTCTTCGCATTTGCGACTGACTCTTCTCATTTGCGAACCCCAGGTCACAAATGCGACATCTGCAACTAATCAAATATGACTTAGACGGGATTTTTGCTCATTCTTCAAAATTTTCAAAACAAGAAACCCTAGAGGCGATTTTCCAAAGAACCATTCTTCCCCAAATCATTGGTAAGTGATTCTAAACTAGTTTCTTTCAATCTTTCACTATATTTCCTAAGATTTTAACCTTAAATCTTGTGTTTCATGGTGGAAATTGGGGGGTTTTGGGTAGAATTAGGGGTTTTTGAAAAATGGGGATTTAGGCCGGAGGCTTAATTTGAATTCTTTGCAAGCGTGGGTAGTTCTTAAGGCTTAATTTGAATCATTTGGTTGGTAAATGCTAGATTCTATTGGTCCGGAGGCTTGTTTGAAAGGCAAAGCGGTGGTTGAGCTTCGAGTTTGGTCTTTGGAGTGAGGTAAGTGTCGTGGTTAACCTTGACTTGAGGGAATAGGTCATGTTTATCTATTTGCTACATGTTTAAATGTTGGGTACAACGTATATGTGAGGTGACGAGTACTTATACGTTGCTGTCGGGTTAAAGCATGCGGGTGAGACTTAATTTCTAGTAATTACTGCTTTCTTTGATCATGTATCCATGTTTAGACTAGTTATTGTTAAATTGATCATTCTTATCATGTTTAGGGTTTTGGTGATAATTGAGTATTGATTTCAAGGTTGAGGTTGGTATGGTGGAGCCAATGTTGAAGTAAGACTTGTTCTTGATATTCTATCTCCCTATTGTTATTTGTTCATTTCTATATGGTAAGGGAGAGTGTTAATGCACGAAGGGTGATGACGTGCCACATTGTGAGCTTTAATGCACGAAGGGTGATGCCGTGCCATATTGTAAGTGTTAATGCACGAAGGGTGATGCCGTGCCATATTGTGAGTGTTAATGCACGAAGGGTGATGCCGTGCCATGTTATGAGAGTTAATGCATGAAGGGTGATGCCGTGTCGTTTCTATTGATTTATATTGTGAGGTTGAGAGTAAAAGCGCGAAGGGTGATGTCGTGCACTTTCCTTTACTTTGTTTAACTATTTTCACTGGTTCAAGGCATATTGACTATTCTGGTTATCATTTCTGCTGTGATTCTCTTTTCTTGTATCCCCCTCAGCATGTCCCCCTCCCGATATTACTTGTCTAGCTCTTATTTGTTGTCATTTTGTACATATACTGTCAACCGCACAGGTTTATTATGTAAGTGTCTTGTCATAGCCTCGTCACTACTTCGTCGAGGTTAGGCTCGACACTTAAGAGTACATGGGGTCGGTTGTACTCATACTACACTTTGCACTTCTTGTGCAGATTTTGGTACCAGCCCTAACTGATCGTGAGGTTAGCTGTCGGTCTTGCTTGTTGGAGACCCAAGGTAGATCTGCTGGTGTCCACAGACCCTTGAGTCCCTTCCTAGTTTCTTTATTTTACTGTTTCCTTTCTTTCAAACAGTTGTATTTTCTTTCAGACTTTGTTTGTAGTATATCTTAGAAGCTCGTGAATCGTGACACCAGATCCGAAATGTATCAGTTATTATGGGTTTTATGTTATTCCACAAATTCCATTTTAGCTTCTGTTTACTTTAATTGTTTCTGTTGTTAAAATTGGCTGAAGTTGACTTAAGAATCCTCTAATGTTGGCTTGCCTAGCAAGTGAAATGTTAGGCGCCATCACGGTCCCGAAGGTGGGAATTCCGGGTCGTGACAAATAGTAACCTGCTTGGAACCACTGTGCTGCACCGTGCCCTTAAGGACAAGCAAATGGGGGTTATCATATTGACGCTCTCTAATGAGCTCATACAAAGAAGACCGAGAGACCGTGCAAGATCGAACCCGACTAGGCTACGAAACATCTAACCTCACGAACTGATTGGCTAAGGCCTGAACATCTAATGCTAGCGGCCTCTCACCAACTGGAATACACGCAAGGCTACCCATAGTGATAGCCTTTCTACTCAAGGCGTAGGCCACCACATTGGCCTTCCGAGATGATACAAAATAGCGATATCATAGTCTTTCAAGAGCTCCAACCACATCCGCTATCAAGTTGAGATCCTTTTGCTTGAACAAATACTGTAGACTCCAATGATCCGTGAATACCTCACACGACATGCTTTAGAGGTAATGCCTCCAAATCTTCAGTGCATGAACAATGGCTGCCAACTCTAATTCATCAATAAGGTAATTCTTCTCATTAACCTTCAACTGTCGCGATGCGTATGCAATCACCTTGTCTTCTTGCATCAATACTGCACCGATCCTAACACGCAATGCATCACAATACACCATGTAGGATACTGAACCTGCGTGCAACACCAATGTTGGGGTTGTAGTCAAGGCAGTCTTGAGCTTCTAAAAGCTCAAGTCACACTCATTAGACCACCTGAATGGAGCACCCTTCTGGGTCAATCTAGTCAATGAGGCTGCAATGGATGAAAGCCCCTCCACGAACTGGTGATAATAACCCGCCAAACCCATGAAACTCCGAATCTCTGTAACGGAAGTAGGCCTAGGCCAGTTCTGAACCGCTACAATCTTCTTAGGATCCACTTCTATTCTCTCGACCCATACAACATGCCCCAAAAGGCGACCGAGTCCAACCAAAACTCACACTTTGAAAACTTGGCATATAACTGACTACCTCTCAGAGTTTGAAGTGCAACTCAGAGATGCTGCTCATGCTCCTCTCGACTGCGGGAGTAGATCAAGATATAATCAATAAATACGATCACAAAAGAATTCAAATAGGGCTTAAATAACCGGTTCATCAAATCCATAAATATTGCTGGGGCATTTGTCAACCCAAATGATATTACTAGGAACTCATAATGCCCATACCGAGTCTGAAAAGCTGTTTTAGGGACATCCGATGCCCTAACCTTCAACTGATGGTAGCCAGACCTCGAATCAATCTTCGAAAACACTTTGTCACCCTGAAGCTGATCAAATAATTCATCAATCCTCGGCAACGGATACTTGTTCTTGATGGTGACTTTGTTTAACTACCGATAGTCTATACACATCCTCATCGAACCATCCTTCTTCTTCACGAAAAACACGGGCGCACCCTAAGGCGAGACACTAGGTCTAGTGAATCCCCTATCAATAAAATCTTGCAACTGCTCCTTCAGTTCTTTCAACTCAGGCGGGACCATACGATATGGTGGAATGGTGGAATAGAAACAAGCTGAGTTCTCGGAGCCAAATCAATACAGAAGTTAATATATCTGTCGGGCGACATCCCCGGAAAATCTGCAGGAAACACCTCTGGATACTCACGCACAACAAGTACCGAATCCATGGAAGGAACCTACATACTAGAATCGTGAATATAGGCTAAATAAGCTAGACATCCCTTCTCGACCATACTCTAAGCCTTCACATAAGAAATAACCATGATGGTAGAATGGCCAGGAGTCCCTCTCCACTCTTATCGAGGCAACCCCGGCATGGCTAAGGTCAAAGTCTTGGCGCGACAATCCAATATAGCATGATAAGGTGACAACCAATTTATGCCTAAAAAACATTAAAGTCTACTATATCAAGAAGTATGAGATCTACACTAGTCTCAAAACTCCCAATAGTATTACACACGAGCAATAGACACAGTCTACAATAATAAAATTTCCAACATGCGTGGACACATGCATATGAGCACTCAAAGAATCACGAGGCACAACTAGATATGAAGCAGAATAGGATGACACATAGGAATAAGTAGAGCCCGGATCAAATAGAACTAAAACATCTCTGTCTAGCTGGGAATGCATATAAATGAGACTGGGCCCCACCACCCTGACCTCCACCCTACAGACGGCCTTCAGCTTGCTGGACTCCACCTCTAACGGCCTGACCTCCACCTCAAATGGCCTGACCTCCACCTCTAGTAGCCTGACCCCCACCTCTAGCTGGATGAGCGGGCGGTGAAGCAACCGATGCTAGAATCATGGCACAAGAACTCTGCTGTGGCAAAATGCTCATAAATCTAGGACAGTACCTCCTGATGTGACATGTAACCCCACACTCAAAACACCTTCCTTGCTGCTGTGGCTGCTGAAGGTGAGACTTACCTGTACAGGCTGGATAACCACTGTGGTAGCTCTGGATCGGAGGCGCACTAATATGAGCTAATGGTTCACTGTAGGCTAGCTGCCCAGGATGAGATACATAAGGACCACGACTAGCCGAAGCACCGTGGGATGCCTGAAGTGCTAATTGAAATGGCCTGGGAGGATGTACTCTACCCAAAGTACCCCTGCCTACAGATGAGGTGTCACTGAAACCTCCAAAATGATGAGGCATCTTATCTGATAGCAACACCCTCTCCTGAAGACGAACCATCTCAAACCGTCTAGTAATCTCTACGGCCCTCTAAAAGAAATATCATCTCCAGTCTCCTTGGTCATTTGTAGTTTGATACCAAAACTGAGCCCATCAATGAATCTCCTCACACTCTCCCTCTCAGTAGGGAGAAAGAAAATGGCATGCGGAGCTAGGTCCAAAAATTGAGTCTCATATTAGGTAACAGTCATACCACCCTGCTGAAGGCGCTCAAACTGCCTGTGATACTCCTCTCTCAGAGTGAAAGGAATGAACTTATCTAGAAATAGCTACGAAACTGATCCCAGGTAAGTGAAGGCGAACCAGCTGGTCTGGTCAACACATAATCTCTCCACCATCTCTTGGTAGGACCGGTCATCTAGAACATTGCAAAGTCGACCCCATTGGTCTCAATAGTACCCATGTTGTACGACACCTCATGGCGACGGTACAAGTAATCCAGTGGGTCCTCAAAAGGTGCACCATTGAAATGAACAGGAAATAGCTTGGTAAACTTATCCAGCCTCATTAAGGCCTCAGAAGACATAGCGGACCTATCCCCAGCCTGTGCCGCAACAATCGATTGAACTATCCCAACTGGCTAGGCTGTTGAAATATGATATTGGGGGGGCCATTTGCTCCGGAGTGTGAGTAGCGGGAGCCTGTGCTCCTCCCCCAGCCTCAGTATGCCTTCATCGCGGGAAGTCAGAAGAGTTGGATGTCAAAATCATTTCTTATCACTCCTCTCTAAGAAACGCGAGGACTATCTGTATATGGTGAGTAGCGGGAGCCTTTGTGATAACTGGAACGTCCCATCAGTCCATTTTTCTAGAATTATTCACTACACTGTTGACCTTTATTCTTCAGAACAATAATATCATCGTCAGTCCATTTTTCAAAAATGCATTGATTGCTCCTGCCGATACGTCTTTCAAGGAAATTAATGGGGCCGCCGGTTACGCTTCCATCCCTTAGAAAAGGGGACCTCCTGGAACCACTTCTTTATTCAAGTGTTCTCAGATTAGTCTTTCGATCTTCTCTTCTCTTTATCCTTATCCATTGTTACTTTCCATGTTTGAGCCCTGCGTTCTTAGGGCCGTATGGCGGCGTTTTCATCAGTCATGTCGCGGCCCTTTCCTAGGGCGTTCTCTTGCCGAGCGAGATTACACCGATTTGTTGTTGTTATTGTGTTGTTGTTGTTGTTATTACTGTTGTCGTTTCTAGCTCGAGATGGTGAGACAGGGGGGCCGACTTCTTCCGACTTAGGGGGGCGTTCGAACCCTTACACCGCTGCTCGGGAGAGCGTTCAGACTATACACCGCTGCTCACTCTCCTACCCTAGTCTGGTGTGGCACTTCATCCCCTGGGTTTTCCAAGGGAAAAAATGGCACGACCGGCCGTTAAACTTGCACAGCACTATGTACCAGAAGGGGGACTTGGAGCAACCGTGCAAGTTGGGTAGGTGCTCGCCGAATCTTCAACCTTTGGCTTCGGTGGGCTATGGCTCTTTTTTCTGCTTCTTCCGTGTTACTTTCATCTTCTTCCTCTCCTCATTTTCCTCTTTTTCATCTTCGCCCTTGGAGATATTACTCTGGAGGATCGAGATGAGGTCCCAGAGGAGTTGGCGATCGAAGACACTGCCGCCGAGGATGCATGCCCGAGAAGGTGACGCTCGAAGATGCGGCTGTCGAGGAAGCACCTTTGAGAGTAGGCTAGGCTCTAGGTTTTTACTATATATGTACCTTTTCGCTTCATTGTTTCTGTGTAAGGACCCTCCGTGGGCTTTTGTAACCATATGTAACGACCCATCGTGGGCTTTTGTAATCAAGTGTTTATGAATACAATGATGTTTTCCCAAGTTTGTCTCTGATGTTTGCTATGTTACCTTTTACTTACGCTTATGGAAACTCTGAATGTGTGATCCCACCGGTCGATGTCAATATCGAGCCTACGTGGAAGTATATTTCTCCGACCTTTGATTGATTAATACGGCTCCCATGGAACTCTTTTCCTTTCCTCGGACCAAGCCTGGATTGGACCGATAAACTCGGGTCGTCAGGACCCTTACTTCTGGTTGAATGGAAATAAAGCTTCGAATCTTTAGACTTTTGAGAGCAGTTTTTAGGCCTTGCAATAATCTTTAAGGGGGAATTCGCTCGGGAACCCGAGAATAGAGGCTATCTTTGGGCTTTCAAGAATAGTCCCCGAGTGGGGTTTTCTCAGACTCGGGCCATTTGGAAGTTTGTTCTGATCTTATCGTAAATATCCTTAAGGCGTCGCAGGTAGATACAGAACGAGGTCTTACCCGAATTTAGGTGGTACCCCATGATCAAGCCCATATGGGTGGAGCTTAAATGCTTATTTCTTTGGAGCCTAACTTCCTTTTGATGGAGGTCCTCGAGGTCGGGTACCACCTCGGGACATGCGCTGATGTCGTTGGCTACTTAGAGCCTAACTTATTTTCGATGGAGGTCCTCGAGATCGGGTACCACCTCGGGACTTGCGGTGATGCCGTTGTCTCTTTAGAGCCTAACTTCTTTTCGATGGAGGTCCTCGAGGTCGGGTACCACCTCGGGACTGGCGATGATTATGTTAGCCTCTTGGAGCCTAACTTCCCTTTGATGGAGGTCCTCGAGGTCGGGTACTGCCCTGGGACTCGCAGTGGTACGGGGATCTCCATTCCCAAGACATTACATGGCGTCGCCTAATGTACGATATGGCTGCAAAGCTACCGAGGTGATTACGCCATCGTATCTTCCCTAAGCGATATCGGTCAGTATTTTTTGATTGGCTCTTGGGGTAGGCGGACCGTCACCGTTTTTTCCATATATATATATAGGGTTGTTTTTTTTTCTTTTGGAGATCTCTCCCTTCTAAGTAGTTACCCTTCTTTTCCTGCGTTAAGCCTTTCATCATTTCAGTATCAGCGTACGTGTACCAACTCTATGCTTTAGTTCTCTGAGTTTGCCGTTGCTATGACTGTTACATCGGGTCTGTCGGGCAGAGGGGGAGAGCTCCGCCTCTGGTATTCGGGACCAGTGAGAGTATACCTTGACGATTACTTCTTTAGAAGAAGAGCATCTTGGGTTAGTGAGAAAAGACTGCGGCTGGGAGGAGGAAGTAGTGTTACAGATACTTTCCCCGGATGAGGCATCACGGATCGTGCCGATGGATTCTTGAATGTGTACACGTATCCTTTCACACTGGCACCCTTGATAGGATTGTGCTTGACTTTTGTTTAAACTATCGAGTCACCTTGGCGCAGATCCACCCGTCATTTTGGCAAATAATGTTGATGATGAGATTTTTTACGGAGAAGGTGGGTCTTGAATTCACGCTCAGTCATCTTATTAGGATGTATTGGCCCTTTCACCATCGAGGTCTGCTAACCTTGCGATATCGGTCGACCACGCCCTTTTTGGTCGACGACGAGGAAGAAGGAGATCGGTAGTGGATGAGTCGATTCGTCCGAGTTTGGACCGCTAACGTTATCCCCGTGGAGTTTATACCATTCCCTGAGGAATGGAATTATGCACGTAAGTGGTACATTCCCTACCTTCTCGGTTTTGTTTATGGCAGAAGCTGGTTTCATAACCGTGCCTTCTTTTCTTTTTCTGCAGCTATTTCATGGGCATCGGGCGACGTTTGTAAGGCCCCGAAAATTTTCGCTAAGTAATTTAGGATTTCGTGGTGTCACGTAGGCTTATTATAAAATTTTTATGTGCTATTAACATGGTGTACATCTATTGGATTTGGTAAATATGTGTATAAGTCTTATGGTAAGTAATTTGGGGTCCAAGGATAGGCCAAAGTCTAAGAAAAATTGGAAAAGTCCATAATAGGCAAAAATTCCCAACGATCTTGCACTAGTCCCTACTTTGAACAAGCACATCTAAATATGTATAATGTTTCATGTGATGAATAACCTATCAAATGAAAGGTCTTTGAGTCTAGTTTCCAATGCTTTGAACCGTTCGTCATTTGGACATTCCTACGCAAAGTTATGATCAAATTACCAAAGGCTGGAAAATGCTATCCTGTGTCAAATCTGCGACCGCATTCCTGTCGCATTGTTGACTCTGCGGTCGCATTTCTGTCGCAGACTGGGCCAGTGTAGCCCAGTTTTGGGTGCCGATTTTGTGGTGCATTATGCGGCCAGCATTCGCGTTCTGCGGTCCATTCTGCTATAGCAGAATTGACATCGGAGGGTTAATTTTCTAATTTTTATAATCCGACCCCATTTCAATATATAGCCTTTGGGGCTTCCTTTGGGGTCATTTTCTACTGAATTTAGAGAGAGGTGAGAGCATTTTAGAGAGAGAAGGAGGAACCCGACATTTAAATCATCCAAACCTTGCATCAATCTCAAGAATCAAAGAACCCAATCACAAGTTCTTCATCTAAGAGGTAAGATTCTATACCCTAGGTTTTAATTTCGAGTTTGGAGTATAAGATGGGGTATTGAGGTATGATTATTGGGTGTAATGCTATTATGTATACATGCATGTACAACTTAGGTTTATGGGAAGATCGTTTAACATAATAAGTAAAGATTGGGTTAGGGAATGAAGAAAATCTTGAAAAGGGGATTTGAAATCAAGATACTCAACTAGTATTTGATAAAATGCTCAAATGAGCTAGAATTATGAATATCTTCCTAATTTGTGTTCAATTTTGCTATGTCCCAAAATAGATTGAAGTTGCTAGAATTTCCGAAATATCGTAGTAATTAAAGGAAAGCTCAAGAAAGGTATGTATGGCTAACTTTAACTCTTGTAGAATCCCCCTTGTTGTGACAAGCATACGGTATGTGTACCTTGTATGAGAATATGTGAATTGATTGCCTTAGTTGATTTCCATACCACCAAGTTATATGTGATTGTGAGAAGTGATTTGATATGCCTATCTTGTTATGTGCAAAGTTTGTAAAAGCTTGAGGATGTCGACATGGAAGTATGTGTTTACTTATGTGAACTATTTGTGAATTCTTGTGAATAATGTGCCTTGAACGTTGTTGGTTAAGTCTTACGATATGATGGTGCAAGTAAATGGAAACAAACCAAATGTGGGTGTGTGATTGTGAAAGTGTTATGTGGTAAGAACTGAGAAACAAATGATGGAAGGAAATCGTAAATGATGCACTTGGAACAACTGTGGTAATAACATATTTGGCTTGTTGTGGGTAATTATTGTGGTGACTTAAATTGCATATGAGTTGTTGAATATGATGAAGTGGTATTGATGGCTACGGAAATTCTTGTGAATTGTTGTGGTTGTTCTTTGAGAATTGTTGTTGTTGTTCTTGTGAATTGTTATTGTTGTGTGTTGTTTGTGAATTGTGATTGTTCGGTGGGATCGAGTTGCGCGCCGCAACACGAAGTAATAAGGTGTGGGTTGTGGTGATAAGGGTGGCCGAGGTAATAAGGGTGGCCGAGGTAATAAGGTTGGAAAGCGATCGAAATCGCTATTGAAATGAACTATGAACAAATTGTGAAATTATTGATGTGGAAATGTGGAAGGGGAAACAGGAGAGATTGTAAACTTGTTGAATTGCTCTTTCTTTGTGGATTTGATTGTTATTTCCATTACAATTACATGCTTGTTTATGAAGGAGAGATTGTAAAACTTGTTTGGCTTTGATTGTTTCTTTCACGTGCATTTGATCGTTGATTCTATTGATGTCTGTTACTTGTGTGTGTTATTTGATTTTACTTGGGGTGAAGTTTGTTTATACATACCAGTACAATTCAAATGTACTGACGTCCCTTTTGCCGGGGGCGCTACATTCGTGTTATGATTGTAGGTGGTTCTATAGCAGGTACTCCAGTCCACCGACAGTAGCACCTCCTCCACTTTCCATCAGCTGTATTGGTGAGCCCCTTTCCTCTCGGGGCCCTACGTGGCTCATGCCGCCTTTCCTCCGGAGTTTATATTGGTATTTGTGTAAGGTATAGCCGGAGCCTTGTTGCCGGCATTTCCATATTATTCTGCAATTGTATTTAGAGGCTCCGTAGACAGGTTGTGGGTAGTGTGGGGCATCGGAATTTAAAATAGATATATTGATGTTTGGCAATGATGTATAAAACTTGTAATACCTTTACTATGGCGAATGATGTTGCTAATGGAAAATGAAATGGAAATCGTGAATGTTATGTTTATAGAACTTGATTAATGGAGTCCATCTCCAATTTATTCATGAGTTAGTTTGGGTAGAATGAGATCTAACAGGCTTGCTCGGTCGGGTTTACTCGGTTGAGCGCCGGTCGCGCTCCTCGTATTTTGGGGCATGACAAACTTGGTATCAGAGCCTAAGGTTTTAAAGTGTCCTAGGATGTCTCGGAGCCGTGTCTAGTAGAGTCCTTCTTATCGGTGTGTTGTCGACCACATCTATAAGTTGGAGGCTATTCAGACATTTAGGAATTTCACCCTTCTTTGATACTCAAATCGTGCAATAGAGCTCAAGTTAGGGAGCTGATTTCCTCTCTAAGTCTTATTCTCAAGATTGGTACTTTTGATACCATACTCCGCGAATTTGAAGCATGTAAGGAGGGATTGATCCCACCATTGAGTCCAAGTGGATTACCCAAGGACTTGTTAGAAGAATGTGTTGAGCCATGGAGGGATTGGTAGAACTTGTTGTTAAGGGGAATACCCTTGTTCCTACTAATGTCACTGCACCACCAGATCATGTAGTATATCATCAGTATGTAGGGCTAAAACCCCGTCTTTTAGAAATTGAGCCTCCATGGTGCCCGCGTAAATGTTATAAGTTCAAAATATAAGTGATGCAGTACTCGTTTTATTATGTTAAGCGAATTATTGTTGTAAAAATGTATGTGGTAGGTACTTCTTCATGTGTTTAATATGTTATTCTTATTAAATGAGGATATATGAAGAATGTGAACTATGTGCTAAAGTGCCTAGACTTCAGGTCAAGTTTAAATTGAGATTTGATGCCAAATTGTGTGAGAAAAGAAAACTCATTATGGTTAATTCCTCCAAAATGTCCTTACGTGTACCAAAGGTATTTGATTGATTGTGTCTGGTTCTTGGTAATGTATAAAGATATTTGGAAGTGAAGTAAGTGACTGTGTAAATGTGGTAAAACTGAATGTTGGATTCTTGCTGTTGTTGATACTTTACATGAATTGGTGTTGTGACCCGATGTTGTGAAAGATGCATTCCAATATGATCAATGTGCTATTATTGACAACTTAAAAAAAACGGTGCAAGGAATATGAATCATGTATTGAAATGCTAAGACCTTAAATTGAAATTGGAGATGCATATATTATGTCAAACTATGTGAAATCCTCTGTGTATAGAGATGTTGAAATAAGTCAAATGACTTTGAGAAATAGAGTATGGCCAATGTGTCGAGAACTCGAATTGTAATTGTACCTGGTGATGCTTATGACATGAGGGAATATGAAACAGATTATGATATTGATGTGAAATATGCGGAAGTGATGTGAAATGCGGGAAATAAGAGATTGTGTTATGAAATGCGGCCTAGTGCCAAGTATGATGTGATAATTATGGCCCCAAGTGCCGATGGACTAATATACGTGAAAATGGCATGATTCTTTTATTTGATAATGTGGTGATCATTTAAAGTGTTTGATTTGTACTTGTGATTTCCTTGTTATTGTATGAAACGCATAGGTGTATAATTTGATATGTGAGCCCTATGGAAGGGCCATGAAATGTAGCCTAGAGGTATGGAAATTATGTGAAAGCTATGTGATCCCTTTTTATTTGGTAATGTGGTGATTGTTTAAAGCTTTTGTTAAACCCTTATGATTTCCTTGTCTTTGCATAGATATGTTCTTAGAAAGAATCTAAATTACAAAACATTTCATGCACATGCTCTTTGAGTTAGACGTATTATTCACAAAGTCTCTCTATCACAGTTCTCTTACTTACACCTTCCTATGGAATTGAGCTCTATAATTATGTTCCTGAATTGAGTTATAGCACTATTGATACTTCCCACTTGCTTTTCCTAAATTCTCAACAAGGGACTATTCCCGATGAATTTCTTACAGAAACTTTTTATCTAAATGGACAACATCTGCCCACTTGTTCCCGTCATAGGAAGATATTGTGCCTCCATAACTTTCGTGTCCACTTGGGACATCCCGTAGTAGGAAGCTCACCTTGTCCTAGTATTGTGGTTGCTTGTGGCATGGTCGTATATTGCAGTTGGGAGCTAATATAGCAGAAACATGTCCAGCTCATAACAAATGTTTATCTTCTCTTTACACCTCCAACATGTGTTAATTTTCTCAAGTAAAAATCCATGGAAAAAAAAACTCACTATGAACATCTGCAAACCCTCCATGATTATTCCATACTATCTCATTGGGTTCTCATATCACTTCAAGATTCATCAAGGGTTGATAGCCTGCCGCAATTGCTGAAATTGAATGATCTCTTTCCGATAATGGATTATCTACACTTGTGCTAGTCCAACGATCTGCTTATCAGTCTAAGTCTCGCCTTTTGGTTTTGGGTTGGCCAATGAGAAATACACCTAGTAACACATTCGTATGTCAAAACCTTTCTCTCAGTCAAGTCTTATAGCATCTCCCCATATGGCTTGTAATAGCTGGTTGTATAGAAGTGTGTTGTAATGCTTATTATGAAGTTGAGTTTCTAAACACAATTGAATTTTTGAATTCTAGAGCTATAAATAACATGACTTCATATAAAGATCTTCTTCAAAAAAAAGGGTAGCTTCTCGTAATCGCTTTGTATTGCCACCATTCCTAGTGGTTACAATGTAGAGATTACTTCCATAAGGCTCTCTCACTTCCTGTAATTTGTCTTGCATCATGTGTTGTTTACCCATAATCTTCTATGATATATCATCTCAATGTCTCGACTAGTTATCCAACTATATGATATGATTTAATTAACCTCACTTGTATGCACTCTACAAGCGCCCCGAGAGTGGGCAAATTTCTCCTTTCCTACAGACTCCTAATGTCTTCAACTTGGTTTATGCTCGTTGGTTCCAAATGGTGCTCATTAGTTTTGCTACCCTACTATCTACTTCATCTGATAACTTTCATTGTAGAATTCATTTATGCTTCATGGCATCAAAGAGGAAGTCTTGTCGTATTAAGGATGAGGACATGTTCCTTTTGTTGGGATAAAGAGATATTGCTCGCACTTCTTATGAGAGTTTTTCCTAAACAATCATCTACCTTATCCACTTGTCCATGTGACTAGATAGCCCAGGTTACTTCTCCTCGATAAATGCATTAAGACGTCTCATTCTTTCGAACTTATCCATGTGGGCACTTTGAGGTCTTGTTTTATACCAACTCGTAATGGTTTTAAGTACTTCCTCGCCATTGTTATCGATTTTCTAGGACTACGAGGGCTTGTCTCATGGGCTTTAGAAGTAATGACTTTCCTTTAAGCCCAGGCTAAGTTGCGCTCCTCGGATTTTGGGGCGTGACAACGTTCCAGATCTGCCGGGTTCGGTTCGGAAGTTGGTGACCCACTCGACTCGTGATGAGCGCAAGTGGCGAGCTTTGTCCTGGGGCAGATGGGAAGCAAAATATTTTTTTTAAGCAATCCACTAGGCAGTGCCTAGGGCTAGGTTTTATTTATATAAAAAAACAAAGAGAACAAAGTACATTGCCAGGTGGTCTTAAACTATGAAAGTGATAAAACTTGATAATTACATTAAACCTATTACCAATGTTGAGTAATGAACTCAACATTGATATCACAAAATGAATACTAACCAACTGATTATAATATGTCTAAAAAAACCAATGTTGTTGTGAAGTACTGATGTCTCTCC
>NC_031999.1:9781179-9781912 GCF_001879085.1 Nicotiana attenuata
TTCCCTTTTATATGAACACATATGCAACTCTTCTCTTAATTTGGTTACAATGCGCATTTTCCCATTTATTTCCTAATCATCTTCACTGGCTCCAAACTTTTACAATTTGCTATACCATGTCTCTCCCTATCCTTACCCCTTTATTTGCTTTATTATGATGCTTTGACATTACACGAACTAACTTCTTCCCTGTTTTTCTTTTCTTCTTTCTTTCTATCTTTTCCAATTCAAGTGGCTCTGCCTTTTTGAAAACAGTGCACCTTTCTCCTTATCTCATTAGTTCCACTCAAAAGCCAAACCAACCACCCCAAAACTTTAACTTTTACAAAGTTCATTACAATTCAAATGCTCATGAGAGGTTAAAAGGTTCAAATAGATGGTTAATTCAAACAAATGGGTAAGGCTTGTAATGTGGTTGCCACAGAAACAAAATTACAGGCTCAAAGGGGTTAACTATGATACATAACAATTAGGCGGGTAAAATATATATATGGCTCAACAAAGAAACGCCTATATCACTTCCAAGACTGAACAAAACCACTATTTCGCTTTGCAAACACACGGGGCAAGTTCTAGACATCAAATGCAATGCATGAAATAACACAAAACCTTACACACACATGGCACACAACTCACTCAGGATTGGATTCATCAAGCAAATCTAGTCAAAGCAGTTAAGCAAAGATAAGATCATACGATTTAAGGTACTATACAGAGTCAAAAATTGAGCCTA
>NC_031999.1:9784120-9812763 GCF_001879085.1 Nicotiana attenuata
TGCGAACCCTGCAGGGTCCGCATTTGCGACCCCAAGATCGCATTTGCGATGAAAGCAGGAGATGGGCCAGTTCACAATTGCGAAGATTTTGTCGCAATTGCGAGTTCGCATTTGCGAACCTGATGTCGCAAATGCGACATCGGAGGCCTGGACACAGCTTTTAAAAATGGGACTTAGGCCATTTATTTTTCATTTTATATCTACACTTAGGCGATTTGGGAGCTTTCAAAGAGGGGATTTCAACATAGCATTGTGAGGTAAGTTATTTCTACTTAATGTGAGTTTAATACTTGGGTTTTGGGTAGATTAACACACAAAAATTAGTGCAAATCATGGGATTAGAGCAAAACCTAGGGTTTTGATAAAACTTAGATTTTACCACGAAATTTATTATGGAATGAAGTAGAAATCATAAATTATTGATCCTTAGGTTATAGAGAACAACTTTCTTCGAAATATTTCGAAATTCGGACACGTGGGCCCGGGGTTGGATTTTAGGAAACTTGTGTTTAAGGTTGGGAAATTACTTTACTAATTAAAATGCGTACTCTAGAGCTTCTATTGACTAGTTCCTACTTCGTTTAATTAGTTTCGGATCGTGCGGTTCCAAATTTGAGGATTTGAGCACGTTCTTGATATTGGAAGTACGCTTTGGAGCGAGGTGAGTCTCCTATCTAACCTTGTAAGAGGGAATTGTCCCCATAGGTGTAATAATTTAATAATTTGCCACTAAATGCGGGGGCTACGTACGTACTAGGTGACGAGAGTCCGTGCGTAGCTTCTATTATGCTTAAGTCCGGGTAGTTTAGGACCCAAAAGCACGCTCTATGTGATGTTCTTGTGGCTCTATGATTAATTTAGGGATTTATTATCATGTTGAACGTGGTAGATGACTCTAATAAGAAGAATATCTTTTCTTGGCCTTAAAAAGAGAAATTTGGTATTTTCGTGAGTAATTGATCTCCTGACATATATTCTTTTCTGCATGTTGTTGTGTCTAAATACATTTGACCGCGTCGCATGTATGATTCGTGAGCAGGGTAATAGATGCATCTATGGTTCGCACCGTTCGACTCTCCGGCAGTCCACACTTTACTTTTATGTTGGATCAGGTCGTACGACCTCAGCACTACTTGCGTATGATTATTGCTTGGTATATTGCTGTGAACGGAATTTTGTTATGTGCCCTGAAGTGTAAACGGTTAACTGTGACATCAACTAAGGAAGGACCTGCTTACTTCATGCTATAAATTGTTAATCATTTGTGCTACCCATGCTTAGTATAACACTTATTATATTATTTGACCCTAGTAAGTGTCAAGTCGACCTCTCGTCTCTACTTCTTCGAGATTAGACAGGATACTTACTGGGTACATATTGTTTATGTACTCATACTACACTTCTGTACTTAATTGTACAGGGTCTGAGGCAGGTACATCTGGTTACCAGGATGGTGCATACCCTTCGGCCGAGATTCCACGGTAAGCTGCTCCCTTCCTATGCCGTTCAGCAGCCCGATGGAGTCTTTTCTTTATTTTTGGCTGTGTACTCTATATCAGACAGTAGAATAGTATTATTCTTTTGTATATTCTACTAGTTGCCCACATACTTGTGCCACCAGGTCTTGGCACACACATTAGTAAACTATTCTTTTGGGTTGTATAACTATTATTGCACATTGCTAATTATCACATATTTTAAATTTAAATTAAGAAATTGTTGTAACTGTTTTAGTAAAGTAGAACAAGAATTCACTAATACTTCCGCGTTGGCTTGCTTGACAACGGTGTTGGGCGCAATCACGACCTGAGGTGAAATTGGGTCGTGACAACATGGTATCAGAGCACAAGGTTCAAGTAGGTCTCACAAGTCATGGGCAAATCTAATAGAGTCTTGCGGATCAGTACGGAGACGTCTGTATTTATCTTCGAGAGGCTATAGGGTATTAGGAAACTACTCTTTATTCATTTCCTATCGTGCAGTGGATGGTACACTAAATTTCTCCATTCTATTCTCTCACAGATTGTGAGGACGCGTACGGCAAATGTTCCCGACCCGGGAGGCGCTGCTCCCCCCGTTGCTAGAGGCTGAGGTAGAGGTCGGGGGAGGGCACCAGCCCGAGGTAGGGGACGAGGGTGTCCCAAAGCTGTTCTAGTAGCACCACCAGCAGATCCTGCGGGAGATCCCACTATTGAGGAGCAGGGCGAGGTGCCCGCAGCTGAGCCTACCCAGGTGGACTTTATGACGGCATCGGGTTTTCAGGAGGTCATGGGTCGTATGCTGCGGTTCATGGACACCATGACTCAGGCTAGTTTATTTCCAGTGGATCCAGCTACATCTCAGGCAGGAGGGGGAGCACAGACCCCTACCGCTCAGCTCCTGGTCATGCAGCTGCAGTGTATCAGACTCCGGGTGCACTACCTGCGGACGGGACTCTGCCAGTCGCTGCAGTGGTGCCCGAGCCTAGACCAGTTGCGGATGGAGATCCGCAGAAGCTATTAGACAGATGGACCAGGCTACACCCCTATCTTCGGAGGGGAGCGCCATGAGGATGCCCAGGACTTCATTGATAGGTGCAGGGGCAAACTGCACAACATGAGGATATTGGAGTCGCATAGGGTTGACTTCACTACTTTCCAGCTGGAGGGCAGGGCCCGTAGATGGTGGCAGTCTTATGTTCTTGGCAGACCCGCAGGTTCTCCTCCTATCACTTGGGGTCAGTTCACGCAGTTATTTTTTGACAGGTATATTCCACCCTCTAAGAGGGAAGAGCTGCGGTACAAGTTTGAGCAACTTGAGCAGGGTCAGGTGTCCGTGATCGATTATGAGGCGAGGCTTTCAGAGTTATCCCGCCATGCATTGATGATACTTCCTACTGACATAGAGAGGGTGCGGAGGTTTGTTGCAGGGTTGCATTCAGGCATTAGGGCCAACATGGCCCGAGAGGTGGAGATAGGGACTTCTTATTAGCTAGTCGTGGAGATTGCTCGGAGGATTGAGGGCTACCGTCTGAGAGGTAGAGAGCAGGCGCAGCAGGACAAGAGGGCCCGGTTCTCCGGAGAGTTCAGAGGTGCCCCGACTAGGGGTAGATGTCAATTTGGTAGGGGTCAGCCCAGCAGGCCCCCACATCCAGCACCACCACCTGCTCAGGGTGCTCCAGCGCCCCTATTTTAGTGCCATACCCGAGAGTTCTTATTGCCTGCCAGCTATTCAGTGCTACGCCAGAGAGTTCATACCGTCCTCCAGCCATTTCTAGTTCCTCCGGCGGGTATTCAGGCCATTAGGGCCAGGCTTCCGGATAGCAGGCCATGGTGCCGAGAGTTTGCTATGAGTGTGGAGACCCAGGTCACATGAAGAGGACCTGCCCCAGGCTTCGGGGCAAGGCAGTACAGCAGGGTCAGCATCCTATGATTCCAGCACCGGTTGCCCAGCCGCCTAGAGGCGGGGGACATAGTGGTAGAGGCCGTTCTAGAGGTGGAGGCCAGATAGGGAGAGGTCAGCCAGCTACTGCTCAGTCAGGTGGAGGCCAGCCAGCCGACGCTCCAGCCAGATTCTATGCTCTTCCAGCCAGACCAGATGCATTGGCCTCAAATGCCATTATCACAGGTATCATTTCCGTCTGTGGTAGAGATGCTTTGGTATTATTTTATCCAGGGTCCACCTATTCATATGTGTCATCTTTGTTTGCTCGTTTTCTGGTTATTGCTCCTGAGCCCTTGGGCGCTCTTGTTCATGTGTCCACTCCTGTGGGCAATTCTGTGGTTGTGGATCGGATCTACCGGTCCTGTGTGGACACCTTCTATGGTTTCGAGACTAGAGCAGATCTCTTGTTGCTTGATATGATTGATTTTGAGGTCATTCTAGGCATGGATTGGTTATCCCCATACCACGCCGTCCTTGATTGCCATTCCAAGACTCTTACATTAGCGATGCCAGGGTTGGAGTGGAAGGGTTCCACAGTTGATACATCTAGTCGGATTATATCTTTCCTGAAGGCTCGGCATATGATCGAGAAGGGGTGTTTTGCTATCTAGCTTATGTTCGGGACACCACCGCATAGTCTCCGACGATTGATTCAGTTCCAGTGGTCCGGGAGTTCACCGATGTGTTTCCTTCTGATATTCCTGGCATGCCACCGGATCGCAATATTGATTTTGTATTGATTTGGCTCCAGGCACCCAGCCTATATCTATTCCACCATACCGTATGGCTCCAAAAAAGTTGAAGGAGCTGAAGGAGCAGCTTGAGGAGTTGCTAGCAAAGGGGTTTGTTAGGCCCAATGTATCACGTTGGGGTGCACCAGTGTTATTTGTGAAGAAGAAGGATGGGACTATGTGGATGTGCATTGACTACCGCCAGTTGAACAACGCTACCATCAAGAATAAGTACCTGTTGCCTCGCATTGATGATTTGTTCGACCAGTTGCAGGGTGCTAGGGTGTTCTCTAAGATCGACTTGAGGTCAGGGTACCATCAGTTGAAGATTCGGCACTCGGATGTTCCGAAGACTGCATTTCGGACGAGATATGGCCATTATGAGTTTCTAGTGATGTCCTTTGGCTTGACTAATGCCCCAGCAGCATTTATGGACTTGATAAACAGAGTGTTCGGGCCGTATATTGATTCCTTTATCATCTTCTTCATTAACGGCATCTTGATATACTCCCGTACCCTGGGAGAGCACGAGCAACATTTGAGAGTAGTGCTTCAGACCTTGCGAGAGCAGAAGCTATATGCTAAGTTCTCCAAGTGTGAGTTCTAGCTAGAGTCAGTGGCATTCTTGGGGCATATTGTGTCAGGAGAGGGTATTAAGGTGGATCCCAAGAAGATTGAGGCAGTTCAGAGTTGTCCACGTCCTACTTCAGTGACCGAGATCAGGAGTTTCTTGGGGTTAGCAGGTTAATACAGGCGATTCGTGCAGGGCTTTTCATCTATTGCATCACCTCTAACCAGATTGACCCAGAAGGGTGCTCCTTTCCGTTGGTCCGATGATTGTGAGGCGAGCTTCCAGAAACTCAAGACAGCTTTGACTACGGCACCAGTTCTTGTGTTGCCTTCCGGTTCAGGGATGTATACAGTATATTGCGACGCTTCACGCGTTGGCTTGGGTTGTGTATTGTCACGACCCTATTCCCCGAACCCGGTCGTGATGGCGCCTCTCATGAAGACAAGGCCATCCATTCAAACCCCATTTACCTTTTTAAACAGTTAAACAACATAAAGCAGTCTAAAATATGATTTAATAATATTAAGTAGCGGATAATATCAATAAAGTGCGGAAGTACAACCCAACACAACCCTAACCGGGGTGTCACAAGTCACGAGCATCTAACAACACTGAATACTCCAATGTAACTACAGAGTTTAGTACTGAACT
This sequence comes from Nicotiana attenuata, assembly GCF_001879085.1. Classification (NCBI taxonomy): domain Eukaryota; kingdom Viridiplantae; phylum Streptophyta; class Magnoliopsida; order Solanales; family Solanaceae; genus Nicotiana; species Nicotiana attenuata. Next base: position 9,789,497 of record NC_031999.1, read on the forward strand.
AAGAATATAAAAGTAAAGAGATAGGGAGGAACTCCGGGCTGCGAACGCCAACAGCTACCTAAAGACTCCTCGAAATCCGCCTGAAGCTGGAATGAATCAGCACTCGGGAACGGGACCAGCTACGCCTGAATCTGCACACAGGGTGCGGGGAGTAAAGTGAGTACTCCAACTCAGTGAGTAACAAATGTAAATAACGACTGAAAGTAAGAAAACACGTAAGGCACAAGGCATTCTATAATGAAGCAGTAGAACCAGTTAAAAGCAGTAAACCAGTGAAAAATAAAGTAAAATCCTTTTCTCAACAAATGAACAGGTAATGGACAGACAGTTAAGGTAGAGTAAACAAATAGAAGTTCGCCCCTCGGGCACAGTATCAACAAATCCGCCCCTCGGGCAACATCTGAGATCCATACCAGCCCTTCGGGCTCAATCTCACATCACAATGGGTACCCGCGCTCACTGGGGGTGTGCAGACTCCTGGAGGGGCCCCTTACGGCCCAAGCGCAATAACAAGCCATCTCGCGGCATCAAAACTAGGCCCTCGGCCTCATATCAATCAAGCCACCTCGTGTCGTACATATCTCAAGCCCTCGGCCTCAAATCAGTATCAGTGTTTCCTCATAACATAAGCCCTCGGCCTTACTCAGTAAAAAAATCCTCACAAGCCCCTCGGGCAACAGTAAAACAGTGTTTCTCAGCCCAAACATCATTTAAAATATCATTTAAGTCTTAAAACTGAGTAAACATGGCTGAGTATGAAAACAGTGGAAAATAACATGACTGAGTTCAAGTATAAAGTCAAAACAGTGAGGAAATATCAATAAAAAGCCCCGAAGGGTTCAAATAGTTGGCACTAGGCCCAAATATGGCATTCAGCCCAAACAATGATGATAGCAAATAGTTTTCAACCAAATACGCGGTAAAATTATCAATCGGGACAGACCAAGTCACAATCCCTAATAGTGTAAACACTCGTCATCAAACATGTGCCTCACCTCAATATAGCACTACGATGTGCAAATCCGGGGTTTCAAACCCTCAGAACATCATTTACAATCGTTACTCACCTCGAATCGGCTAAATCTCTAGATCGCGATGCCTTTGCCCCTTGAATCGGCCTCCACGCGCGTCGAATCTATCTAAAATCAGAACGAGGACGTCAAAATATGCAAAAGGAACGAAGCCCAAGCAAAAATAATCAACAATTAGCGCATATCCCGAAATTACCAAAACCCGAACCCCGGGCACACGCCTCAAAATTCAGAAATTTTTACACCAATAGATTCCTTATCTTCCCACGAGTTCATACATATCAAAAGCTCAGAAATCTGACCTCATATGGCCATCAAAACCTCAATCATAGGTCTCCAATCCTAAACCCTAGCTTCCCCAATTTTCACCCTTAATCTCCACAAATTCTAGCTCTAATCCATGAAATAATAGCATAGGAACGATTTTAGGTCCAAAATCCTTACCTCAATGTAGCTCCCTTGAAATCCTTCTTCCAAATCGTCCCAAAAGCTCCCAAGCCGAAGTCAAAAATAGTGAAATAGCTCAAATTCACGAAACGAAATAACTTATATGTTCTGCCCAATCCTTTCCGCATCTGCCGCGCTTCAACCGCATCTGCGGTACCGCATTTGCGGTTAAATCCTCCGCTTCTACGGAATTCACTTAAATGCCCAAAATCGCATCTGCGATAATCCATCCGCAGCTGGGACTCCGCAGGTGCGGTCCAACACCGCATCTACGGTTCCTGGTAAATCCTCAACATTCCGCTTCTGCGGCTCCTCTTCCGCACGTACAGCGCCGCACCTGCGATCCCCAAACCGCAGGTGTGAAAACAGCAAAAGCAACAATCTCAGCAGCTGCAATAACACCTCAACCTCTCCGTTAACCACCCGAAATCACCCCGAGGCCCTCGGGACCTCAACCAAAAGAACAAACATATCCTAATACCTTATTCAAACTTGTTCCAATCATCAAAACACTTCAAACAACATCAAATCAACCAAAACACCTCGGATTCAAGCCTAAGTTTCTAAAAACTTCCGAATTTCGCTTTTGATCAAAAACCCAACCAAACCACGTCCGAATAACCTGAAATTTTGCACACACATCTCAAATGACACAACAAAGCTACTGCAACTCTTGGAGTTCCATTCCGGTCCCTATATCAAAATCTCGCCTACCAACCAGAAATCGCCAAAATATCAACTTCGCCAATTCAAGCCTAAATCTTCTCCAAACCTCCAAAACCCATTCTGATCACACTCCTAAGTCCCAAATCACCTCCCGAAGCTAACCGAACCATCGGAACTCACATCTGAGCCCTCTAATACATAAGTCAACTTCCGATTGACTTTTCCAACTTAAGCCTTCTTAAAAGAGACTAAGTGTCTCAAACTTCACCAAAACCAATCCGGATTCAATCCGACCAACCCAATACCTCAAAACACGGATAAACAAAACATAAAGAAGCAGAAATGGGAGAAACGGAGCGGTAACTCATGAGACGACTGACCGGGTTGTCACATCCTCCCAAACTTAAACAAACGTTCGTCCTCGAACGAGTTAAGAAACATACCTGAAGCCTCAAACAGGTGGGGATATCTGCTCCACATCTCTCGCTCGGTCTCCCAGGTAGCCTCCTCCACAGGCCGACCTCTCCACTGCACTTTCACCGAAGCTATATCTTTTGATCTCAACTTCCGAACCTGACGCTCCAAAATAGCTGCTGGCTCCACATCATAAGTCAAATCATCCTCCAACTGAACTGTGCTGAAATCCAGAACATGAGACGGATCTCCAATATACTTTCGGAGCATAGAAACATGGAATACCGAATGCACACTCGACAAGTTGGGTGGCAAGGCAAGCTCATAAGCCACCTCCCCAATCCTCCGAAGTACCTCAAAAGGCCCAATGAATCGTGGACTCAACTTCCCTTTCTTTCCAAATCTCATAACACCCTTCGTGGGCGAAACCTTCAACAGAACCTTCTCACCAACCACGTAGGACACATCTCGAACCTTCCTGTCAGCAGAACTCTTTTGCCTCGACTGCGCTGTACGAAGTCTCTCCTGAATCACCTTCACCTTATATAAGGCATCCTGCACCAAATCTGTCCCCAAAAGCCTAGCCTCACCGGGCTCGAACCAACCAATTGGAGATCTACACCGCCTCCCGTACAAAGCCTCATATGGAGCCATCTGAATGCTCGACTGGTAGCTGTTGTTATAAGCAAACTCTGCAAGTGGTAGAAACTGATCCCATGACCCTCCGAAATCAATAACGCAAGCGCGTAGCATATCCTCCAATATCTGAATAGTGCGCTCGGACTGCCCATCCGTCTGAGGGTAAAAAGCTGTGCTCAACTCCACCTGAGTACCTAACTCCCGCTGGACAGACTTCCAAAACTGGGAAGTAAACTGAGTGCCCGGATCTGAAATGATGGAAACTGGGACACCATGCAACCGAACAATCTCCCGAATATATATCTCTACTAACCGCTCTGAAGAATAAGTAGTATAGATAGGAATGAAGTGCGTCGACTTGGTCAGCCAATCCAAAATCACCCAAATAGCATCGAATTTCTTCAAAGTCCGTGGAAGTCCAACAACAAAGTCCATGGTGATCCGCTCCCACTTCCACTCGGGAATATCCATCCGCTGAAGCAAGCCACCCGGTCTCTGATGCTCATATTTCACCTGCTGACAATTGAGACACCGAGCTACAAATCCCACAATATCTTTCTTCATTCTTCTCCACCAATAATGTTGCCTCAGATCCCGATACATCTTTGCGGCTCTTGGATGAATAGAATACCGCGAGCTATGGGCCTCCTCCAGAATCAACTCCCGAAGCCCATCTACATTGGGCACACAAATCCGGCCCTGCATCCTTAACACCCCATCACCTCCAATAGTCGCATCTCAGGCATCGTCATGCTGAACTCTGTCCCTAAGGACAAGCAAGTGTGGCTCATCATACCGGCGCTCTCTGATGCGCTCATATAGGGAAGACCGAGAAATCACACAAGCCAATACCTGACTGGGCTCCGAAATATCCAACCTCACGAACCAATTGGCCAAAGCCTGAACATCAACCGCAAGAGGTCTCTCCCCAACTGGAATATATGCCAAACTCCCCATACTCACTGTCTTTCGCCTCAAAGCATCGGCCACCACATTGGCCTTTCCCGGATGGTACAATATAGTGATGTCATAATCCTTAAGTAACTCCAACCATCTCCGCTACCTCAAATTAAGATCCTTTTGCTTGAACAAATGCTGAAGACTACGATTTTCGGTGAACACCTCACAAGATACGCCATACAAATAATGCCTCCAAATCTTCAATGCGTGAACTATGGAAGCCAACTCCAAGTCATGAATGGGGTAGTTCTTCTCATGGGGCTTCAACTGACGAGAAGCATAAGCAATAACTCTACCCTCCTGCATCAATACAGAACCAATCCCTACTCTCGAAGCATCACAATACACGGTATATGAACCTGAAGCTGATGGAAAAACCAATACTGGAGCTGTGGTCAAGGCTGTCTTGAGCTTCTGAAAGCTCTCCTCACACTCGTCCGACCATAGGAATGAAGCACCCTTCTGAGTCAACTTGTTCAAGGGCGATGCGATAGATGAGAATCCCTGAACAAACCGGCGATAATAGCCTGCCAAACCAAGAAAACTGCGAATCTCTGTGGCTGAGGATGGTCTGGGCCAACTCTGAACCGCCTCTATCTTCTTTTGATCAACCTGAATACCCTCACTGGACACCACGTGTCCCAAGAATGCCACTGAACTGAGCCAAAACTCACACTTGGAGAATTTTGCATAAAGCTTCTCCTCCCTCAATCTCTGCAACACAACCCTCAAATGCTCCGCGTGCTCCTCCTGACTACGCGAATATACCAGAATATCATCAATGAAAACTATGACAAATGAGTCAAGATAAGGCCGGAACACGCTGTTCATAAAATGCATGAACGCTGTTGGGGAATTGGTCAGCCCAAAAGACATAACCAGGAACTCGTAGTGACCATATCTGATCCTGAAGGCCGTCTTAAGAATATCCGAATCCATGATCTTCAACTGGTGATAACCCGAACGGAGATCGATCTTGGAGAACACCCTCGCTCCCTGAAGCTGGTCGAATAAATCATCAATGCGAGGCAAGGGATACTTGTTCTTAATTGTTACCTTGTTCAGTTGTCTATAATCAATGCACATTCTCACAGTGTCATCCTTTTTCTTCACGAACAGAACTGGCGCGCCCCAAGGCGACACACTAGGCCGAATGAACCCCTTATCAAGGAGTTCCTGAAGTTTCTCCTTTAACTCCTTCAACTCCGCTGGTGCCATACAATACGGCGGAATAGAAATGGGCTGAGTGCCCGGCACCAGGTCAATACCAAAATCAATGTCCCTGTCCGGTGGCATGCCCGGCAAGTCTGCAGGAAATACATCAGGGAAATCCCTCACAACTGGGACAGAATCAATACTGGGAGCCTCAGCCCCGACATCCCTCACAAAGGCAAGATACGAAAGACAACCCTTCCCAACCATACGCTGGGCCTTCAAGAAAGAGATCACTCTACTAGGAACGTAATTAGTCACACCTCGCCACTCAATTCGTGGCACACCCGATATAGCCAATGTGACTGTCTTGGCATGACAGTCCAGAATAGCGTGACACGTAGATAGCCAATCCATGCCAGAATAACATCGAAATCCACCATACTCAATAATAAAATATCCACTCGGGTCTCCAGACCCCCAATAGTCACCACACACGACCGATACACACGGTCTACAACAACAGTATCGCCCACTGGGGTAGATATATGAACAGGTAAAACAAGAAACTCACTGGGTGTACCCAAATAGCGAGCAAAGTATGATGACACATAAGAATAGGTGGAACCGGGATCAAATAATATAGAGGCATCTCTGTGGCAGACTGAAACAATACCTGTAATAACAGCATCTGAAGCGATAGCATCGGGTCTTCTTAGAAGAGCATAGAAACGGGCCTAACCACCCCCTGATCGACCTCCCCCTCGGGGCGACCCCTAGCTGACTGGCCCCCACCCCTAGCTGGCTGGGTGGGGGGTGTTGGAGCAACTGGCGCTAAAGTTGATAACTGGCCCCTCTGCTGGGATGAACTAGCAACACGACGGGGACACTGCCTCCATATGTGCCCCATCTCTCCACACTCGTAACAACTCCCAGATGCTGGAGAAGGGGACTGATGGAAACCCCTCGCACCGGAGTGACTAGCAGATGCACTCGGCATAGAAGAGCCCTTGACTGATGGAGCACGGGATGAGCTATGAGCTGGAAGGGCACTAAGTGAAGAATGGCCCTGGTGTGGACTGTGAGAACCATGACCCGATGACACCCCATGATCACCTGGGCGATTCTGACCATGTCAGAACTGTTGGCCTTTGTCGTGCTGAAACTGGCCCCTCAAAGGAGCACCCTGTAGCTACCAGATCCTCGAGGCCTCTTGGCTTCCCTCTCCTCTCGCTCCTGGCGATGAACAGACTCAATCTTCCGGGAAATATCCACAACCTCCTTGAATGTAGCACCAGTCACCCTCTCCCTGGTCATAAGAATACGGAGCTGATAAGTAAGACCATCAACAAACCTCCTGATCCTCTCTCTATCTGTCGGGACCAACCAGATGGCATGACGAGCCAACTCAGAGAACCTCAACTCATACTGCGACACGGTCATCTCCCCTAATGCAACCACTCAAACTGTCTACGCAGCTCCTCCCTACGAGACTGCGGCACATACTTCTCCAGAAAGAGAACGGAGAACTGCTGCCAGGAAAGGGGTGCTGCACCAATAGGCCTACACCTCTCAAAATCCTCCCACCAAGTAAAAGGAGGTCCTGAAAACTGATAGGTGGTGAAAGCGACCCCGCTGGTCTCCAGAATACCGGCTGTGCGAAGCATTCTCTGACACTTGTCCAAAAAGCCCTGGGCATCCTTGCCCTCTGCCCCACTGAAGGTCGGAGGCTGAAGTCTACCAAATCTCCCCAACCTACGCTGCTCATCCTCTGGCATGGCAGGAACTACATAGTCCTGAGCAGTGGCAACCGGCTGCGCTGGGTGTGCCCCCAGCGTCTGAATTCCCTGCACGACCTGCTCAGGTGTGCGGGCGGCGGGAGTCTGACTGCCTCTCCCGGCCTGAGAAGTAGGTTCGGCTGTAGTGGATGAAACCGCCTGAGCTAGGCCAGTGCAAATGAATAATATCTTAGGCAAGGCCTCCTGAAGACCCGAAATCACAATAGGCACAGCTGGTGCCTGAGCTGGTGCTGATGGAGTGTCCACAGTTGGGACCTGGTCCTGAACTGGGGCAGCTGGTGGATATGCAGGTGCTGCCCTTGCTGCTCTGCCTCTACCACGACCACGGCCGCGTCCTCGGCCTCTAGTGGCCCCAGCTGGTGGTACTGGTGGTCGTCCACCCTGTACAGTAACGTGCGTCCTCACTATCTGTGAGAGAATAGAATAACAGAAGTTTAGTACTCGGATCAACAAATTCACACAACAAGAATTTCAAGAATATGAAGTTTCCTAAAGGTTCTGCAGCCTCCCGAGGATAAATACAGACGTCTCCGTACCGATTTGCGAGACTCTACTAAACCTGCTCATGACTCGTGAGACCTATGTAACCTAGGCTCTGGTACCAACTGTCACGACCCTATTCCCCGAAACCGGTCGTGATGGCGCCTCTCGTGAAGACAAGGCCAGCCAATTAAACCCAATTTACCTTTATAAACAGTTAAACAACATAAAGTAGTCTAAAACATGATTTAATAATATTAAGTAGCGGATAATATCAATAAAGTGCGGAAGTACAACCCAACACAGCCCTAACCCGGGTGTCACAAGTCATGAGCATCTAACAACACTGAATACTCCAATGTAACTACAGAGTTTAGTACTGAACTAAGAATATAAAAGGAAAGAGATAGGGAGGAGCTCCGGGCTGCGAACGCCAACAGCTACCTAAAGACTCCTCGAAATCCGCCCGAAGCTGGAATGAATCAACACTCGGGAGCCGGACCAGCTACTCCTGAATCTGCACACAGGGTGCAGGGAGTAAAGTGAGTACTCTAACTCAGTGAGTAACAAATGTAAATAACGACTGAAAGTAAGAAAACACGTAAGGCACAAGGCATTCTATAATGAAGCAGTAAAACCAGTTAAAAGCAGTAAACCAGTGAAAAATCAAGAAAAATCCTTTTCTCAACAAATGAACATGTAATTGACAGACAGTTAAGGTAGAGTAAACAAATAGAAGTTTGCCCTTCGGGCACAGTATCAATAAATCCGCCCCTCGAGCAACATCTCAGATTCATACCAACCCCTCGGGCTCAATCTCACATCATAATGGGTACCCGCGCTCACTAGGGGTGTGCAGACTCCTGGAGGGGCCCCTTACGGCCCAAGCGCAATAACAAGCCATCTCGTGACATCAAAACTAGGCCCTCGGCCTCATATCAATCAAGCCACCTTGTGGCGTACATATCTCATGCCCTCGGCCTCAAATCAGTATCAGTGTTTCCTCACAACATAGGCCCTCGGCCTTACTCAGTCAAAAATCCTCACAAGCCCCTCGGGCAATAGTAAAACAGTGTTTCTCAGCCCAAACATCATTTAAAATATCATTTAAGTCTTAAAACTGAGTAAACATGGCTGAGTATGAAAACAGTGGAAAATAACATGACTGAGTTCAAGTATAAAGTCAAAACAGTGAGGAAATATCAATAAAAAGCCTCGAAGGGTTCAAATAGTTGGCACTAGGCCCAAATATGGCATTCAGCCCAAATAATGATGATAGCAAATAGTTTTCAATCAAATACGCGATAAAATCATCGGTCGGTACGGACCGAGTCATAATCCCCAATAGTGTACGACCCCACGCTCGTCATCAAACGTGAGCCTCACCTCAATATAGCACTACGATGTGCAAATACGGGGTTTCAAACCCTCAGAACATCATTTACAATCGTTACTCACCTCGAATCGGCTAAATCTCTAGCTCGCGACGCCTTTGCCCCTCGAATCGGCCTCCACGCGCGTCGAATCTATCTAAAGTCAGAATGAGGATGTCAAAATATGCTAAGGGAACGAAGCCCAAGCAAAAATAATCAACAATTAGCACAAATCCCGAAATTACCAAAACCGAACCCCGGGTCCACGTCTCGAAATTCAGAAATTTTTACACCAATAGATTCCTTATCTTCCCACGAGTTCATACATATCAAAAGCTCAGAAATCCGACCTCATATGGCCCATCAAAACCTCAATCATAGGTCTCCAATCCTAAACCCTAGCTTCCCCAATTTTCACCCTTAATCTCCACAAATTCTAGCTCTAATCCATGAAATAATAGCATAGGAACGAGTTTTAGGACCAAAATCCTTACCTAAATGTAGCTCCCTTGAAATCCCTCTTCCAAATCGTCCAAAAAGCTCCCAAGCCGAAGTCAAAATTGGTGAAATAGCTCAAATTCGCGAAATGAAATAAGTTATATGTTCTGCCCATTCCTTTCCGCATCTGTGGCACTTCAACCGCATCTGCGGCACCGCATTTGCGGTTAAATCCTCCGCTTTTTGCGAAATTCACTTAAAAGCACAAAATCGCATCTGCGATAATCCATCCGCACCTAGGACTCCGCAGGTTCATCTATGGTTCCTGGTAAATCCTCAACATTCCGCTTCTGCGGCTCCTCTTCCACACGTACGGCGCCGCACCTGCGGTCCCCAAACCGTAGGTGCAAAAACAGCAGAAGCAACAATCTCAGCAGCTGCAATAACACCTCAACCTCTCCGTTAACCACCCGAAATCACCCCGAGGCCCCCGGGACCTCAACCAAAAGCACAAACATATCCTAATACCTTATTCAAACTTGTTCCAATCATCAAAACACTTCAAACAACATCAAATCAACCAAAACACCTCGGATTCAAGTCTAAGTTTCTAAAAACTTCCAAATTCCACTTTTGATCAAAAACCCAACCAAACCACGTCCGAATAACCTGAAATTTTGCACACATCCCAAATGACACAACGAAGCTACTGCAACTCTCGGAATTCCATTCCGGTCCCTATATCAAAATCTCGCCTACCAACCAGAAATCGCCAAAATATTAACTTCGCCAATTCAAACCTAAATCTTCTCCAAACCTCCAAAACCCATTCCGATCACACTCCTAAGTCCCAAATCACCTCCCGAAGCTAACCGAACCAACGGAACTCACATCCGAGCCCTCTAACACATAAGTCAACATCCGATTGACTTTTCCAACTTAAGCCTTCTTAAAAGAGACTAAGTGTCTCAAACTTTACCACAACTAATCCGGATTCAATCCGACCAACCCAATACCCCAAAACACGGATAAACAAAACATAAAGAAGCAGAAATGGGGGAAACGGAGCGGTAACTCATGAGACGACTGACCGGGTCGTCACATGTATTGATGCAGGGGGGGCAAGTTATTGCATATGCCTCCCGTCTGCTAAAGATTCATGAGAAAAATTATCCTGTGCACGATCTAGAATTGGCGGCAATTGTCCATGCTCTTAAGATATGGAGGCATTATCTGTATGGGGCGTCATGTGAGGTTTATACTGATCATCGCAGCTTGCTGCATCTGTTAAAGCAGAGGGATATCAATTTGAGGCAGCGTAGATGGCTTGAGTTACTCAAGGATTATGACATCACCATTCTTTATCATCCGGGCAAGGCAAATGTGGTCACGGATGCTGAAGTAGGCCAGGCGGCCTACTTCAGCAGATGCCCATTCCTGACTGGAAGTGGGAGCGCATCACTATGGACTTCGTAGTGGGATTGCCCCAGACCTTGCAGAAGTTTGATGCAGTGTGGGTCATTGTTGACAGGTTGACCAAGTCGGCACACTTTATTCCGATTGTGACTTCTTAATCTTTAGAGAGGTTGGCTCGGATTTACATTCGGGAGATAGTCCGGTTGCACGGTGTGCCTTTTTCCATTATATCAGATAGAGGCCCTCAATTCACTTCCCATTTCTGGAGAGTCGTTCAGAGTGAGTTGGGGACCCACGTGGAGCTCAGTACAACATTTCACCCTCAGACCGACGGGCAGTCAGAGCGGACGGTTCAGATTCTAGAGGACATGCTTAAGGCATGTGTGATTGACTTTGGAGGACAGTGGGATCAGTTCCTGCCTTTGGCTGAATTTGCTTGCAACAATAGTTATCAGTCCAGCATTGAAATGGCCCCATATGAGGCCTTATACGGTCGGCGATGTCGTTCTCCAATCGGGTGGTTTGAGCCCGGAAAGGCCAAGTTATATGGTACAGATCTGGTGAAAGATGCCTTGGAGAAGGTGAAGCTTATTCAGGAAAGACTTCGCACGGCACAGTCCAGACAGAAGATTACACGGATCAGAATGTGCGTGATCTATCATTCATGGTCGGCGAGAAGGTTCTCTTGAAAGTCTCGCCGATGAAGGGTGTCATGAGGTTCGGGAAGAAGGGCAAGTTGAGCCCAAGGTTTATTGGCCCATTTGAGGTGTTGAAGCGAGTTGGGGAGGTGGCATATGAGCTTGCTTTACCTCCCAGCTTATCAGGAGTCCATCCAGTTTTTCATGTGTCTATGCTTCGGAGGTATCATGCCGACTGGTCCCATGTGCTAGATTTCAACACTATTCATCTAGACGAGAGATTGAGCTACGAGGAGGAGCCAGTTGCCATTGTTGATAGGCAGGAGCGCCAGTTGAGGTCCAAGAGGGTTACTGCGGTAAAGGTCCAGTGGAGGGGCCAACCAGTCGAGGAGGCGACCTGGGAGTCCGCGGAGGACACGCGGAGCAGATATCCACACTTATTCGGCACTTCAGGTATAAATCTAAACCCGTTCGAGGACAAACGTTTGTTTAAGAGGTGGAGGATGTAACGACCTGACTGATCGTTTTGCTTTTTTGAACCCCGTTCCCCTAAATTATACTTCCCGCGCTTGCCTTAACTTATTTACGACCTGCGGGAATGGTTGGTTCGGGATTTGGAGGAGTTTGGGTTGAAATAAGCACACTTTTTTCCTTAATATTTTCTTAAAAGGCTAAGCTTGACCTTGGTCAACATTTAATGGACCCGGACTCGTGTTTTGACAATCCCAAAGGGTCCATAGGAAAATATGGGACCTGGCGGTACGCCCGGAATCGAATTCCGAGGTCCCTGCCCAAGTAATGAATTTTTGTTAGAAATTGTTAAACTGAAATTTCCAAGGATTTAAAGAATTTAATAATGTTTGATCATGATGGTATCGGGCCCGTATGTTGGTTCCGGAGCCCGATACAGGTCCAATATAATATTTAAGTCTTGTCTGTGAAGTTTGGTGAGAAACAGGAATGATTTGACAAGATTCAGACGTCCGGTTGTAAGAATAGGAATTCGAGTGTTCTTAAGGATTTCATGCATTTTGGAGTTGAGTTTGTAGTTTTAGATGTTATTTCGGCGATTTGATCGCTCGAGCAAGTTTTTACAAGGTTGTTGGACTTGTATGGGTGTTCGGAGTGGAGCCCCGAGGGCTCGGGTGAGTTTCGGGCATTGGTTGGGGGTGAAAAACACCCCAGTTTTCTGGTATTTCTGTGGAAAGTTGCAGGTCTCGCAAATGCAAGGAATTTGTTCGCAATTGAGACTTCATATTTGCGAGGAAAACATCGCAATTGCAATGAAGGCAGGAAGTGGGCAGCTTCGCAATTGTGAAAATTTCATCTTGGCAACCCCAAGATCACATTTGCGATGAAAACAGGAGATGGGCCAGTTCGCAATTGCGAAGATTTTGTCACAATTGCGAGTTTGCATTTGCGAACCTGATGTCACAAATGTGACATCAGAGGCCTGGACACAGCTTTTAAAAACGGGACTTAGGCCATTTATTTCATTTTATCTCTACACTTGGGCGATTTTGGAGCTTTCAAAGAGGGGATTTCAACATAGCATTGTGAGGTAAGTTATTTCTAATTAATGTGAGTTTAATACTTGGGTTTTGGGTAGATTAACACACAAAAATTAGTGAAAATCATGGGATTAGAGAAAAACCTAGGGTTTTGATAAAACTTAGATTTTACCACGAAATTTGTTATGGAATGAAGTAGAAATCATATATTATTGATCCTTAGGTTATAGAGAACAACTTTCTTCGAAAAATTTCAAAATCCGGACACGTGGGCCCGGGGTCGGATTTTAGGAAACTTGTGTTTAAGGTTGGGAAATTACTTAAGTAATTAAAATGCGTACTCTTGAGCTTCTATTGACTAGTTCCTACTTCATTTAATTCGTTTCGGATCGTGCGGTTCCAAATTTGAGGGTTTGAGCACGTTCTTGATATTGGAAGTACGCTTTGGAGCGAGGTGAGTCTCCTATCTAACCTTGTAAGAGGGAATTGTCCCCATAGGTGTAATAATTGAATAATTTGCCACTAAATGTGGGGGCTACGTACGTGCTATGTGACGAGAGTCCGTGCGTAGCTACTATTATGCTTAAGTCCGGGTAGTTTAGGACAAAAAAGAATGCTCTATGTGATGTTCTTGTAGCTTTATGATTAATTTGGGGATTTCTTAAATCATGTTGAACGTGGTAGATGATTCTAATAAGAAGAATATCTTTTCTTGGCCTTAAAAAGAGAAATTTGGTATTTTCGTGAGTAATTGATCTCCTAACATATATTCTTGTTTGCCTGTTGTTGTGTCTAAATACATTTGACCGCGTCGCATGTATGATTCGCGAGTGGGGTAATAGATGCATCTATGGTTCGCGCCGTTCGACCCTCCGGCAGTGCACACGTTACTTTTATGTTGGATCGAGCCGTACGACCTCGGCACTACTTGCGTATGCTTATTGCTTGGTATATTGCTGTGAACGGAATTTCGTTATATGCCCTGAAGTGTAAACGGTTAACTGTGACATCAACTAAGGAAAGACCTGTTTACTTCATGCTATAAATTGTTAATCATTTGTGCTAGCCATGCTTAGTATAACACTTATTATATTTTTTGACCCTAGTAAGTGTCAAGTCGACCTCTCGTCTCTACTTCTTCGAGATTAGACAGGATACTTACTGGGTACATATTGTTTATGTACTCATACTACACTTCTGTACTTAATTGTACTGTGCCTGAGGCAGGTACATCTGGTTACCAGGCTGGTGCATACCCTTGATTCGGCCGAGATTCCACGGTGAGCTGCTCCCTTCCTATGCCGTTCAGCAGCCCGATGGAGTCTTTTCTTTATTTTTGGCTATCTACTCTATTTCAGACAGAGTAGGATAGTATTTTTTTTTATATTCTACTAGTTGCCCACATACTTGTGACACCAGGTCTTGGCACACACATTAGTAAACTATTCTTTTGGGTTGTATAACTATTATTGCACGTTGCTAATTATCACATGTTTTAAATTTAAATTAAGAAATTGTTGTAACTGTTGTAGTAAAGTAGAACAAGAATTCACTAATACTTCCGCGTTAGCTTGTCTGACAACGGTGTTGGGCGCCATCACGACCTGAGGCGAAATTAGGTCGTGACATATATCATATAGTTCCATGAAACACTTTAACATATCTTTGATCTCCTTCAGGTCAGCTTCCCAGGTTCTTTGTTCCTATTGACTTCACCAGAAAAAGTAGAACCATCATATTAAGGGATTGGGGAACGATAAGAAATATAAACACAACCATGAAAGTGACCATCTTGACCACCACACATATCACACACATTCCACACATAAGATTGAATTGGTGCACATAACTCGCTCTCGGGGAAATTTTGACAATTTTGCATTGGGTGGTTTCCTTCACAATATGCATTAGGGGGATTAAAAGTAGAATTACCAACATCAAAATTCTCATAATTCCAAGATGCCATATTTTTAAAATCAACAAGTAAAAAAAAAAATAAAAAATAAAAAAACAAAAATCAAATACAAAAAATAAAAATAAAAGTTCAAACTTGAAACACAGCAATATGTACACCTACAGCTACACCATTAGTTCCCGGGCAACGGCATCAAAAGTTGATTACGCCCAACTATGCCTTATAAAAAGGGCTAAGCGGTCATTGCAAATATAAACCGGTTTACAAGTCCGGAGTCGAATCCCACAGAGAACTAAGGCTTAGCTACAGTTGTTCAGTATCGCTAAGAAACACAAGTCCAAACACTTTCCTAATTATAATGATTATAATGTTTATTTTTATCTATTAACTAACAAATACTAGAAAGAAATAAAACTATCAATTAACAAGGATAAAGATTGGAGACAAGATTAAGGAGGTCTAGAGTTACGAATTTCCCTATTATCAGAATCCTTTCCGCTACATTTTCTATAAATTTGCCTAAGTTTTCTCTACCGATCATGAGCACTCTGAGTGTTGTAATCCTCTCCCGAGTGACTACCACAATTTACTAGACATGTTCTCCCAAATTACGCTAGCCGGCATTAAGTACGGCTCACTCGGATCGCACCAAGTTTCGTTATCCCTAATCCCACCTTTAAACCCTCTGTATTGATCCCTCATATACGTTAGGAGTGATGTTGTTCAAGAACTACCTAAATATGCACTCTCTCCCAAGTAATACACACTAAATAGGCACAGTCGATTGAGAGCTCTTCAACCAACCACAATAATAACGTGGTTGAACAAATAGAGAAAATACTATAGCAAATCTATATTAATGTAACAGGAAAATCATCCTCCAATAGGTTCCATCAAAACCCTAGATGACAATTAGCTATTCATAATAGTATGCATAGCTACAATACTAGAATTCATAACCAATAATAAAATAAGAAGAAGGAAGTGAAAAACTCGTAGAAGAATTCCCTGGTCTAATACCTAGTCTAATGTCGGTCTCCCTAGCCTTCTTAGGACTAAATTATGTCAAAAGTCTATCCTCCCTCAAAATAGCGTTTTGGCATGTATTTAAACAAAATAGGGTCGGGCCCAGACGAAACACCTTTTCCTGCACGAAATAGGACTCTAGCTCTGTAACATTTGCACACGCGCGCCGCATGTGGCGACGCGCCACGCGGTGTGCTAGTAGGGAAGTTCAGAGAGCTGATTCTGATAGGCTGCAGGAATTTTCCATAGGCGCGGCGCGTCCCGCGCCGCTCTACACGCAGCGGTATTGGGAACTCAGGAAAACATAAAAAATGAAAGTTATAGCCCTTTTAAATAGCTTTCCAACGATATATTGTGGCGCCAAAACGGAGCATGAGATAAAAGTTATGTGCATTTGACTAGACAATGCGTCGTATGCCCGCTCGATTCTTCGTTTCGTTCTTAGCTATCATCCGTTGATCCCCGAACACGATCCCGGCTTAATTCCTTGGGCTTTTACTCAGACTTCAAAGATCCAAATCACTTGAATTCATTCCATTATATCTACATAGCTCGGAATCACTCCTACAAGGCATAAAATACACAATTAGTGCAAAACACTAGCGATTAAAGCTCAAACTCAATTAAAGTGCAGTACATTAGAGTGTAATAAGCGACTCAAATACGCAATTATGGCCTATCATCAACACCCCACACTTAATCCATTGCTCGTCCTCGAGCAATGATGATAGGTTATAATTACGTATTTTAGTCGATTATTACACTCTAATTTACTGCACATTAGATGAGTTTGCGCTTTAATCGCTAGTGTTTTGCACTAATTGTGTGTTTTATGCCTTGTAGGAGTGATTCCGAGCTATATAGATGTTATGGAATAAATTCAAGTGATTTGGAGCTTTGAAGTCTGAGTAAAAGCCCAAGGAATTAAGTCGGGATCGTGTTCAGGGGTCAAATTTGATAGTTAATAACAAACGAAGACTCGAATAGGCATATTGCACACTGTCGAGTAAAATAGATATAACTCTTCTCTCCGAACACCATTTGGGCTATATAATATACCGTTGGAAATCTAACTCAAAGGGATACAACTTTCATGTTTTACGTTTTTCCAAATTCCAAACAGAACAGGGTGGAAAACGAGATCAAAACTGCGACAGCGGACCTGGACGCAGACTGAGGCAGTGCACTGGGAAAATACCGTGCCCGAACCGCAACCGTGAGCGTCCAGACCTGAAATATTGTCCTTTTTCGCGTAGGAGAAGGTATAATTGTTTGGACCCGACCCTACTTGGTATATATATAGGGAAAAATGGTATTTTGAGGAAGTTGGACACACTTTTGACATAATTTAGACCTAAGGAGGCTAAGGAGACCGGGGATTCGACCTAAGGAGTTAGAACACATTGGGAGCAAGGCGGAGAATTCTTCTACGAGTTTTTCACTTCCTTCTTCCTATTTTTATTATTGGTTATGAATTCTATTATTGTATTTTTGCATACTATTATGAATAGCTAATTCATTTTCTAGGGTTTTGATGGAACCTTTTGTAGGATAAATTCTTGTTATGTTTTTATATAATTGAGCCATTGGATTTCTCTACTTGTTCAACTACATGTTTGTTGTTGTTGATTGAATGGCTGTGAGCACGTCATTTTTGCCCTAAGCAATAATTCCCAAAATTTCAAACAAAACAATTTCTTTAGTATTTTGTAATTTTTCGTGAATTTGGTGGCATTTTTTTTTGGTAATTGTTGCATTTTTATTCATGCATTTTAATTCATATGAAAATACAAAAATATGCATTTTTTGCATTTAGGATTTAATTTTACAATTTTAGTATTAGTTAGGTATTAATTAGTTTTAGAACAAAATTTAAAGAAAATTGCAAAAATAGTTTCTTTGCACTTTTAATTGTTGCACTTATCTTTAAATAAAGTTTTAAATAATTTTAGGAGTTAAATAGTTTAATTAGGTCTTGGGTTTGTTTTAGCATTTTATAAAATTAGAAAAAATATAAAATACAAAAATGAAAGCAAAACAAAAATGAAAAAGGGAGACAATTAAAATAAGAGAAAGTGGGGCTTCATAAAAAGACCAAAACTGGGCCAAAATTGGCTTAGCCTAAATTAAATAAACCCCTGAAACCCGCCTGGCCCATACCCATTCCCTAACACGGCCTGCCCCGCCCCAAAACGACGTCGTTTCGGCCTGTTAAATCTGGACCGTCGAGGTTACCAGATCTAACGATCGAGAAGCCTACGTCCCCTAATTATATAAATGTTCTAACAATACTACCCCCCCCCCTTCAAACCCCCCTGCCTCTCATCTCTCACATTCCGGAGAACCCACCGTCGTCCACCGTAACACCACCGGCTACCACCGTCCCTCCGCCGTCCGCCGCTGGCCGAAAATCGCTCACGGCGGCGGTCAAGCTCCAAACCCACCCAAATTTTCACCATCGACTCCTCTCCCCCTCCACTTTCCAATGCCCAAAATATGTTCTCTCGAATGTTAGCCAGTCTGCTCGAATCTTCAAAATTACCGTCACTGTCTCCGCCGTGTCAGGCGGCGGTCACCCCAAACTCGTCCAAACTAACACCCCTGAACCGCCTTGTTCTCCTCTTTCCAAACCCCCAAACCCCGTCCCTCGAATCCTCGCCGAACTCCTCGAATCTCCGATCAAAGTTCAGGCCAAAACCCTAATTTTCCCAAACCTCACCAAATCGATGCCATGTGCTCCCCTCGCTTCCCTCATGTTGAATCCATCGTCAGTCGCATTCAAATCTCACCGGAGATGTTTGAATTTTGAATCTGAGAAGTGGCAAGATTTTAGAAGTTAAAACCAGTAAGTTTCTTATGTCCTTTAGGTTGTTGCTTAGTTATCTGATTTAACTTCGCTCTCATTATTGTTTTGCTTCATGAATAATCGATTCGAGTTTCTTTAGAGCCAGTAATCCTTATTGTTTCTATTTTGTTCATGTCGGCTGAATTCTAATAGTATACAACACGAATTTGGTTCGTTTAAGTTTTGTCATCATAATTCTTTGTTGTTAATCAGTGTGCTAGGGCGTAGGATTAATGCTGGAGTAAGTCAGTAGATTTTCTTTCATTAATTAATGCTTCTTAATAATAATTGATGCTGACTTTAGTCTTTAGTTTTTGGTTCAATTTTGCTGTGATTTCCTGCTGGTTTGAGTATCGTTGTCGAGTGAGTAAGTCATTGATGATTCGACTCCAGTTCAATTTGGTTTGAATTATTGACTTGTTTGGTGAATTAGCTTAGTCTGGATTAACAATTTAGTTAGAAATTCCATGTTCTGATCAATGGGTTGAGTAGTTAGTCAACTGTAGGGTTTGTTTGGTTTTAGCTGAATTCCTCTTTTCTTTTGGGTAATTAACCATGGTTACTACTAAGGTTAAGGGGTTGGGTCAGGTAATTCTAGCTTGGTCAGTAATTTCAGGGGATTCAAAGGGTAGTTTAGGCATGAAAAAGGGTAGTTTCATTAAGATTGGTAATTGTTGAAGTAAAGTAAGGATAAAATAGGAATTGTAATGGGTATAGACCCTTCTAGAGTGGGCTTTAGTATAGATTTCAATAAAATAGGTGTAGTTACTTGTGTAGCAAGTCAGAAAACAAGAGACTAAATGAGTAAATAAAGAGGGACTAAAAGGCAACTGAAAATCTGAAATATTTCCAAAAAAACTCTGCCTATAGAAGGCAGTGTATATTGCCTTGATGGAGGAGGTTTTTTTTGAGCTCCAAAAAAATTTCCCCCGAAAGGTGCTCTCTAAGTTTCAGATCTGATTTTGATATTCAACATTCAAAACCAAAAAAAAAGAAAATAGAAAACCTCTAGAAAAACCAAAAATACCATTCCATTAGATAATTCCGGTTAATTTTGACTTTTAGTTATCGATTTCCATTCTTCTAGTTCAATATTTGGGTTCTGAAACTTCAAGTGTTCCCTGGTCCGATTTCGAGCAATTTTGGATCTGTTTAAACTGGTTTTGGACGAGTTGTGCATCTGCAGAAGTATTCTAATGCATTTCAAGATTATTTGGTTGCATTTCAAGTGGTTTTTGGGTTGATTTGTTAGTTTCTGCTTGGTTGTTGAATGTTTCTGGATTTCTAAATCCGTCCCTGGGCTGTTTGTTATTCAATATTGCTGGAAACTGTTCATTACTGCTGCTGCTCGATCATTGTTTTGGCTGACCTCTTCTCCTCCATTTCTATTTCTATTTCCAGGTATTTTTTCAGCTCCAATTGATGTGTGATGGACTGAAGCAGTCGATGTGTATTAGTTAATTGAAGAAATGAAATTTCGCTTGCGATAGCAATTTGTTTGTAGCTATGATAAGTTTAATTGTATCTACACAGTAGCTGTAGTGGAAAGTTAAATGAATGGACACTTTACAATTTGTAGTAAGTGGACTGTATAACTATTACTCTTTCGGACTTGTATTGTGAGTGGAATGCTTGATTCTGCCTTGTAGTTGAAACAATAGGTTCAAATTGGTTGTAAGTCTCAATAGCTAATTATAGTAGTTGTGTAGTTGTAAAAAATAGGTTCGAAAGGGTTGTAAGTGTCAGTAGCTAATTTCAGTAATCCAAGTCCAAAATATCGAAATCACTTGATGTGTCGAGATCTGGTTTAGTAGTTTTAATTTGAATTAGCCAATGAGTTGTTTATTGTTGTTAAAGTTGAACCATGTTTTAGTCTGATTTGCATTTGTAGTGGTATTTAGGAACTCACTAACAGGTAAATAAGTAGGCCAATCCGAGTTGGAATTGGAATTCTAATGATCAATGCTTCATTAGTTTGAGTAGGTGAATGTTGTTCTTCCTTATCACAACTGCTGAGTGCACTTTGAATGATTTGAAGCAATCTTGGTGCATATTTTCTCAAATTGAATTTAAAATTGTTTTAGTTTAATAATCAAGGCTTAACAGCCGCCTCTCCTAGTGCAAGTAAAATCTGGGCCAGCCCTTTGGTCTTTAAATCGTTAGGTTCGGACAAAATAATTAATTAAGTAGGGCCATTCCTTTGGTTTTTAGAGACAATACATGATAGAAAATTGTAGTTTGCCTTTTAATAATAAAACGAGATGAGCCTCGCCAAACAAAACAAACAAAATTGCGGGGCCCTCGATAAATGTTTATACAACAATACTTAGACTTCGGGATGAGCCGTTTAGCGAATTTCACGGCTTTCCCAAAGATAATAACTCGGTAGCTACTTTAGGCACGTATTTTAACAATATTACTTTCCTAAATGTGGGTGCACATTTATGTGACCCAAATCCAAATCTCAACGAAGTTGAAATGTGTTGACAATGACGGGTGCACTGGTGCGACGTGGTTCGAGACGCATTTTCACGACGTTACAATTCTTATTAAAGATAACAATAAAAACGGTTTACTAAGGCATATAGGTTAGAATGCGTTTTAAAATCAGATAAAAGCAAATACAACAGTTGAGCGACTGTGCTAGAACCACGGGATCCGGGAATGCCTAATACCTTCTCCCGGGTTAACAGAATTCCTTACTCGGAGTTCTGGTTCGCGGACTGTTAACAGAGTCATAATTTCCTCTGATCGGGATTCAAACGGTGACTTGGGACACCATTAATCTCCCAAGTGGCGACTCTGAATATTAATAATAAATCCCGTTCCGACTGTCCTTTAATTGGAAAAACTCCTTTGCGCCCTCGCGGGTGTAGCGAAAAAGGAGGTGTGACAGCTCTGGCGACTCCACTGGGGACAAGAACCCAGAACTTTGGTTCAGGGTTCAGATTTCGAGCTTAGATATATTGTTGTATTTGGCTTTATCTGATTTTTTTTACATGTTAAATGTGCAAAATGTTGCTTTTTACTACTTTGATATTATCTGAACTGTATATAAACTGTGCCGAAACCCTTCTCTTCTCACCTCCGGGGATGTGCTTACTGGTTGAGACTCCCTATTCTGTTAGTGTCAATACCCTGAAATAAGAAAGAGGCCGGACAAGTTACTAAGCCGGATGGCCCTTTGGTTCCCGGTACGTAGCCCCCTCCTCGACTCGAGTTGTCCGCTCGGGTACACAGTCTAGAACCCATACCCAAGTTTTGAACCTAGAAGAACTTGACTTCATGCCGGATCCCTAGTAGGAACGCTTATTTGCATCACGTGCATTTTGACTTAGGTGACTCAACACAGGGGTTGGGTCCGTCTAGGACAGGTGTACCCGGAATAATGGACCATCCTGATGCATCCTACCTGTGCATTTATTTGTTTTGGACTCGCATGCTGACCGATATTGAATATTTGGGAAAAATTGGAAAAAACAAAAAGAGAAAAAAGAGAAAATAGCAGTATAGAGATTTAATTACCTATACTAGAAGGAAAAAAAAACAAAAAATAATGTCCAAGTAGTGCCGAAATGCTGCCGAATTTTGAGAAAATGAAAAAAAAGAAGAAAAGTTCTTTTTAAATTTGCCAATGGAAAAGAAAAACAAGAAGAGTGTTATTTTCAAATTAGTTTATTTTATTTGCCACTGAAAAGAAAATATAAAAAAAAAAAAAAAAGAAGAATCTTGCTTTCAAAAATAGTGTATTTGCCAACAAAAACAAAAAAAGAGTCTTGTTTTCAAAATAGTTAGATTTATTTGCCCGAACTACGCTGGTTTTATTCTCACCGGACGTGAGATACGTAGGCAACCCTCATCGGGTCCAACCTCCCCTTTTGCAAAATAGCCAAAAATGCCAAAATTTTTAATTTCATCATGAATAAGTCGGGTAACGCCATTCTTGTCAAAGATAAGCCAAATGTCCCCAAAAGGGCGCCGGAAGGCTGTTTTTGCAAGAATGGCCACCCTGAGTCATTTTTAACGGTTGGCAGGCACAACCTTAAAATCTTCTTTATGAAGTGCTGAAAGGCCGTATCCGCAATACCGGCTGTTTGTTTAAATTGGAAATTGGAACAGAGATTGTGCCATTTTTCTCTTTTAGGTCAAAATAAGTGATTAAAATCACCTTAATAAATGTGCAGGATGAGCACGACTCAAAATGAATTATTTTCAATCATGCATAAAATCCCTTTGGAGTTACGTCTGTGGTGGAACGACTTAGGCGGAGAAGGGCAGGATGCAGTCAAAAAACATTTGAAAGGGCTTACCGGTTTGCTCGATATTGTGCCTCGCGGAGATATTATTAGAGCACTGGTTACATGCTGGGATCCAGCACATAATGTGTTCCATTTTTCGGACTTTGAGCTTACCCCGACATTAGAGGAGATAGCTGGCTACATTGGAAAGGATGAGGTTCCGTTGAGGCACAAATACTTGGTTGCCCCCAGAGTTGTAGCCGTGCACAGATTTCTAGA
>NC_031999.1:9818390-9820187 GCF_001879085.1 Nicotiana attenuata
GGGGAGTAGTTAAGACCTATTAGATAACAAATGTAGTAGGGGTAATACCTTTAGAAGATATAACTTAGGTTCGTAACTGTTAGGAGTTGTCAGGACCTCCCTGGATAATAGGACTTAGCTTTCAAATTCTTATAATAGTTGGTAGAATAATTCAGTTCAACACTCACATCTGTGCCCAGCCACCAAACTGGGGCAAAAAATCTTCTTTGTTTGTCTGTTTTGTTGAAATCAGGCGCCCACCTGGAGAACAAGGGAATACATTTCAAATTTCAGCAATCAGGCGCCCACCTGGAGAACAAGGGAATACATTTCAAATTCAGCAATCAGGCGCCCACCTGGAGAACAAGGGAATACATTTCAAATTCAGCAATCAGGCGCCCACCTGGAGAACAAGGGAATACATTTCAAGTTCAGCAATCAGGCGCCCACCTGGAGACGTTTCAAATTTCAGCAATCAGGTGCCCACCTGGAGAATAAGGGAATACGTTTCAAGTTCAGCAATCAGGTGCCCACCTGGAGAACAAGGGAATACATTTCAAGTTTCAGCAATCAGGCGCCCACCTGGAGAACAAGGCATACATTTCAAGTTTCAGCAATCAGGCGCCCACCTGGAGAACAAGGGAATACATTTCAAGTTCAGCAATCAGGCGCCCACCTGGAGAACAAAGGAAACATTTCAAATGCAAGCACTCAGGAGCCCGCCTGGAGAATAGAGGCATTTATTTTCAAGTTTTTAGCAATCAGGAGCCTCGCCTGGAGAACAGAGGCATTTATCCCAAGTTTTGGCAGTCAGGAGTCCACCTGGAGAACAAGGGAATATTTCAAGTTTCAGCAGTCAGGAGCCCGCCTGGAGAACAAGGGAATACTGTTTAAGCATCTGCAGTCGGGAGCCCACCTGGAAAATGGACACAGGTTTCAAATAATCAAGCATCATTCGGAGGAACGGCAGCAATATCGCCGATCACCATGCAAAACAACAACAAGAATACCAACGGAAGATTACAGGATACAAGTTCAAGGCAACACAAGAACAAGTTAGAAGACATAGATAGGACCCTTTTGTAATTCGTAGATCATAGCTTATGCTAGCTTCTTTTTATTTTTACTCGGTGTAATAAGGAGGTCAGCGAGCAGTAGCAGCAGCAACAGCAATGAAATCACAGCTCCTGGTAGTCCCAGCTACCAAACCCTCCAGAACTACACTGACCTGATTCCTTTTTAGCCAAGGATATGTAGGCAACC
Organism: Nicotiana attenuata; assembly: GCF_001879085.1. Taxonomy (NCBI): domain Eukaryota; kingdom Viridiplantae; phylum Streptophyta; class Magnoliopsida; order Solanales; family Solanaceae; genus Nicotiana; species Nicotiana attenuata. The sequence goes on from NC_031999.1 coordinate 9,819,633, forward strand.
TTTGAAGCAGGGCGCGGTCAACTCTTTCAAAAATGCTTCACACGGAATATGCAAACGGGCAAAAATCGCTCATTTCCGCTCACTTGTCTTTGCACGAAAACTCTTTGTGTTTCCGGGCAAAGAGGGGCAGCTGTGAGCACGTGATTTTTGCCCTAAGCAATAATTCCCAAAATTTCAAACAAAACAATTTCTTTAGTATTTTGTAATGTTTCGTGAATTTGGTGGCATTTTTTTGGTAATTGTTGCATTTTTATTCATGCATTTTAATTCATATGAAAATACAAAAATATGCATTTTTTGCATTTAGGATTTAATTTTACAATTTTAGTATTAGTTAGGTATTAATTAGTTTTAGAACAAAATTTAAAGAAAATTGCAAAAATAGTTTCTTTGTCACTTTTAAATTGTTGGCACTTATCTTTAAATAAAGTTTTAAATAATTTTTAGGTAGTTTAAATAGTTTAATTAGGTCTTGGTTTTGTTTTAGTCATTTTATAAAATCTAGAAAAAATATAAAATACAAAAATGAAAGTCAAAACAAAAATGAAAAAGGGT
>NC_031999.1:9822801-9868183 GCF_001879085.1 Nicotiana attenuata
ATTGTGAGTGGAATGCTTGATTTAGCCTTGTAGTTGAAAGAATAGGTTCAAATTGGTTGTAAGTCTCAATAGCTAATTCTAGTAGTTGTGTAGTTGTAAAAAATAGGTTCGAAAGGGTTGTAAGTGTCAGTAGCTAATTTCAGTAATCCAAGTCCAAAATATCGAAATCACTTGATGTGTCGAGATCTGGTTTAGTAGTTTTAATTTGAATTAGCCAATGAGTTCCTAAATACCACTACAAATGCAAANTGGAATGCTTGATTTAGCCTTGTAGTTGAAAGAATAGGTTCAAATTGGTTGTAAGTCTCAATAGCTAATTCTAGTAGTTGTGTAGTTGTAAAAAATAGGTTCGAAAGGGTTGTAAGTGTCAGTAGCTAATTTCAGTAATCCAAGTCCAAAATATCGAAATCACTTGATGTGTCGAGATCTGGTTTAGTAGTTTTAATTTGAATTAGCCAATGAGTTGTTTATTGTTGTTAAAGTTGAACCATGTTTTAGTCTGATTTGCATTTGTAGTGGTATTTAGGAACTCACTAACAGGTAAATAAGTAGGCCAATCCGAGTTGGAATTGGAATTCCAATGATCAATGCTTCATTAGTTTGAGTAGGTGAATGTTGTTCTTCCTTATCACAACTGTTGAGTGCACTTTGAATGATTTGAAGCAATCTTGGTGCATATTTTCTCAAATTGAATTGAAAATTGGTTTAGTTTAATAATCAAGGCTTAACAGTCGCCTCTCCTAGTGCAAGTAAAATCTGGGCCAGCCCTTTGGTCTTAAAATCCTTAGGTTCGGACAAAATAATTAATTAAGTAGGGCCATTCCTTTGGTTTTTAGAGACAATACATGATAGAAAATTGTAGATTGCTTTAGGTTTGCCTTTTAATAATAAAACGAGATGAGCCTCGCCAAACAAAACAAACAAAATTGCGGGGCCCTCGATAAATGTTTGTACAACTATACTTAGACTTCGGGATGAGCCGTTTAGCGAATTTAGCGGCTTTCCCAAAGATAATAACTCGTTAGCTACTTTAGGCACGTATTTTAACAATATTACTTTCCTAAATGTGGGTGCACATTTATGTGACCCAAATTCAAATCTCAACGAAGTTGAAATGTGTTGACAATTATGGGTGCACTGGTGCGACGTGGTTCGAGACGCATTTTCACGACATTGCAATTCTTATTAAAAATAACAATAAAAACGGTTTACTAAGGCATATAGGTTAGAATGCGTTTTAAAATCAGATAAAAGCAAATACAACAGTTGAGCGACCGTGCTAGAACCACGGGATCCGGGAATGCCTAATACCTTCTCCCGGGTTAACAGAATTCCTTATCAGAGTTCTGGTTCGCGAACTGTTAACAGAGTCATAATTTCCTCGGATCGGGATTCAAACGGTGACTTGGGACACCATTAATCTCCCAAGTGGCGACTCTGAATATTAATAATAAATCCCGTTCCGACTGTCCTTTAATTCGAAAAACTCCTTTGCGCCCTCGCGGGTGTAGCGAAAAAGGAGGTGTGACAATGGCCATCAATTGACTGTGCCTATTTAGTGTGTACTGCTCGAGAGAGAGAATATATTTAGGTAGTTGTTGAACAACGTCACTCCTAACATATGTGAGAAATCAATACAGCGGGTTTAAAGGCAGGTTTAGAAATAACAAAGCCTTGACGTGGTCATAATGAGCAGTTAGATAAAGCCAACGAGCGTAGTTCGAGAGAATATTTCTAGTAAATTATTGTAGATGCTCGAGAGAGAATTACGGCTCCTAAAGTGCTCCCGATCAGTAGAGAATACATTGGCGAAATTGTAGGGAACATAGCTAGAAGGATTCCGACAATTGGGGAAATCATAACTCTAGACCTCTTTAATTGGTCTCCAACCCTTTGTCTCGTTATTTTATAATTTTATCGCTTTGCAGTATTTGCTAGTTAATTAGTTATAAATATATATCTCAATCTTTATAATTTAGAAAATTATTTAAACTTGTCTTCTTATTGATATTAAACAGATATAGCTAACCCTTAGTTCTCTGTGGGATTCGACTCCGGAATTTTTGACCGGATTATATTTGCAGCGACCGCTTATCCTTTTTAGGACTAGAGTTGGGTGTGATCAAATTTTGGCGCCGTTGCCGGGGAACTAACGGTGTAGTTGTAGCTGTATATATTGATTTTTTTAAGCAATCCACTAGGCAGTGCCTAGGGCTAGGTTTTATTTATATAAAAAAAACAAAGAAAACAAAGTACATTGTCAGGTGGTCTTAAACTATGAAAGTGATAAAACTTGATAATTACATTAAACCTATTACCAATGTTGAGTAATGAACTCAACATTGATATCACAAAATGAATAATAACCAAACTGATTATAATATGTCTAAAAAAACCAATGTTGTTATGAAGTACTGATGTCTCTCCGCTGTTGATGTTGCTTTCCTTTTCTTGATATTTCCTTGTCTTTGTTGTTGTCTAGCTGCTGCAAGAATTCCCATTCTTTCCCTTACCTCCAACGCTAATGTAACAGACTTCCAGATCTCTCTTTTTTTTCTGCCCATGTTTGTCCACCAAACTTTCCTCCTGCTTCCTGCTTGCTCTCAATTTTAACTGACTTCTTGTTGTTTGTAGTTGATTTCCTGACATGAATTCCTTTAGTGTAAGTCCTGCTGTGATTAGGTATTACAATCTTAGCCCCTTGTGTACTATGTTCATCCGTAAATCCTAGCCAAAGATGCCTTGTGAATTGCCATTTCCAGATCAGCTCCCTCGAGTGTTGAATGTACTCCATGTCGCGTTTGAGTCCTGTGTTTTTGATTGGCCTTTCTGTGATTTTTAATTCGTGGGCAAATGTACTGTGGTGCTGCAATTGGTTTATGTTCCATAATGCAGTAACATTGCCCAGAAATCTTGGCCAACACCTGGTGCGTGCGTGAAAGTGCATGTTCATCTGGGTATTGTATTTGCCCCTTCCTCTCAATGCTATTGTATTTCTGCCCACCCATGATTCACTCGCACTGGACTGAGTACATTGTAGTAATACCACCAGTTGCAAGCTCCTCTAAAGTAAAGCATAGTCACAGTAGTGAAAATTCCTGCAAAACTTTACTCAATGTTAGTGAAAATACAGATCACTATGTCCTTCTCCTGTCGGATTTGGATATATTGATCTTTGCTGCGATCTTCTTGAATGACGATGAGTGTTGTTCTCAAGTTTTCCTGGTTCACTGTATCCTGCATATTATTTCCTCTCCATTGTTGAATGATTATTGTACACTCTTGTATCATCCAGTTGAATTCAAGTTCAACTGTCCACATGTTGTGCACAGTTATGATCCACTCTATTTGATTTCTTTCCTTGTGATTTGCATGTTGCTCTCCTGCCTCTGAGATTGCACTGATGATTTGTATTTCTGAATTAAGCAATCTGCAGATCCCAGAGACTTTAATCAGCTGCTTGCTCCTTTTTGCCTCTAAGCTTGTAGCTACCTCTAATTTTCTTCCACTGGAATGGGTGCAATGCACCAATACCACCAGATGTAAATCCATTAGAGAGTAGTGCCTAGAGGCCTCACCTGCAAAAAGAACACACTGTCAGTGAAAAAACTGCTCACCATGCTCTCCTCACACCAGATTTGAGCATGATGAGAACCCCATGTAATTTCTTGTATCTCCTGAACAGCTCCCCTATCTTTCCAGCTTAGTTTCTTGCAACTTTGACACTCAGATGTGGACATTGCAGCTTATCTCCATTAACTAACCTTCTCCCATGTGAGTCTAGATCCCAGAAGCCAAAGCCCTCTATGCCTCCTGCATCTAATGCATAGTTTGCCAGATGATCTGCCAGCTTGTTCCCCTCTCTAAAAATATGAGACACCTTAATGCTGAATTCTCCCATTAACTGCCTTATTTCCTCTAAAAACATCACGGTGCGTGTTGTGCTATTTTTTCTTTTCCCCTCCTTCATTTGGAGAGGCATTTTCCCTTTCCGCGTATTAATCTTACCGTTGTAGGCATCGGAGAGCCTTCCGTAGCGAGGCCGCACTCCTTTGAGAGGGGAAGGGTTGCTAGCTTCCGGGCTAAAGAACGACAACAATAAGCGAGAGATGCCTTTGCATGGCGACAGTGCTCAAAGTGAGGCGAACCCGGACCGGGGGCCTGGAGTGGAAGTGTCGATTGAGCCGACTGCGCCCGTGGTTTCTAATTTTGGAAAGGCAGTTTCTCCTCTGCTGCCGTCCTCTTTTTCCGCCGGAGATACTTCGTGGGGTGCTCGAAACACGGGGTCATATGTGCCGAGAGACCGTGCCTCAACTGGGATCAACTTATTCGGAGCCGGGGAAGCCTGGCTAGCGGATGTGTGCTCGACCTTCGAGGAAATCCAGCGGCTTCACTATGCTGTGAGTTTTGGCACAAGTTTCCAAATTTTGTGTCCTCCCTTTCTTATCGTGTTTTCTTTTTGCAGGCTTTTGATAAGCTTAAGTCCGAGCTGCTTCACTGGGAGGCTAGGCTTTCGAAAGCTTTGGACGAGGAGAAATCGCTTAGGTGCCTTTGCGAAGAAAATGAAAATAAGCTGGCATGCTTACAGTATGAGGTGAGTCGTAGCTTGAATTATGAGAGCTATTTGAAGGAGTAGCTAGTTTTTGTTCCAACTGAGCGTGTGCTCTTTCTTCTAGCTCCTGAGGCTAGTGTTTTGTTTATTTCAGTTGTGGAAAAAGGCGGAGGACCTGGAGTGCCTTTGGAACGAAGTCGACCGAACCAAGCGCCAGTATGATGAGTTAAAGGCTTGGTCGGGCACTCAGACTTTAGCGGAGGAGGGTGCTCTGGGCAAAGTCTCCGCCCTTGAGGCTCAACTTCGCTTATCTTATGACAACGATTTGGTTCAAATTGATGTGATTATGAATCTCGAGTCCGAGCTTTCGAAGGTCAGGGCTGAGATCGTTGATGCCCGGGCTGAAGCCGTGATGAGCCGAACTAAGGCTAACCAGGAGATGGCTATCTATTTGAAGGACGCTGCCGATGCTCAAGCTGAGCTGCGAAAGGCCCTCAATCGTGAAGGCTGGATCAAGGAATATGCTCGTTGCAAGTCTCGAAGAAAGACTCTCGAGGAGATCCATGCTAGGGGTTTTGTCCTCTCGGAAGAGTTGGCGCGAGCGAGGCGGACGAGCGTGATGCTCGGTTACTCCTGTCTGACACTGAAGGAAGCGAAGATGAGGCCGGCAGGCCGTAGCCATATGTGTATAAAGAAAACCTCATGGCTTTACTTCTTCTGTATCCTTTTCTATCTCGAATTTGGTCGAGTAAACTGGTCCTTTCAGTCGATAGGAATCCTTGGATTCGCGATATGGCCCTTAGGCTCATCGGGCTGGCCCGTGGGTTTTTATGTACTCGGCCGATGAGAGCCTTTAGTATAAGTTGGCGTTTGAGCTCTTATGGTTTTGTTTTTAGACATGTTTTGATCAACTGTTTTGAGTTTAGTCTCCGATTCGGGTTTCGACTCGAGCTCATTCGACCCTCAAGTTTTTGATCTGCGTGGGCTGGCAACAATGGCTCTTACGCCTCGGGTCGATGCGACCTTTTAGTGTAAGCTGGCATTTGAGCTCTTACACTTTTGTTCTTGGGCATTTTTAGTTAACTGTTTTGGGTTTAGTCTCCGAGTCGGGTTTCGACTCGAGCTCATTCGACCCAAGCTCATTCGACCCTCAAGTTTTCATATTTTAAGCTGGCGACCATGGCTCTTACGCTTTGGGTAAGTGCGACCGTTTATGTGGGCTAGCGACAACGGCTTTTACGCCTTGGGTCGATGCAACCTTTTGTGTAGGCTTTATTTTTCCCTCGATAAGGATTTTTTTGAAAGTGTTTGCCTAACTCTTCGACAGTTTAATAATAAACCTCGATTGTGAGTCATTCTATGGCGATGATCGAGCACTTCGGGAGGTTTGGCTTGGAGGTTGAGTATCTCAAAGCCAGTGTTTAGGAGCTGACATGGTCGAAGCTCTTTTGCCTATGTCGAGGGTAGCTTGTTTAACTAGTTTTTTTAAGTAGATTCGAAGTAATTGAAGGCCCGTAATTTTGTAGCGATGGTCGGGCGTCCCCGAGTCCCGTTAGTTTGGCTGGTACAGCCGTTGACCGTAGTCATTTGTGCTTGGCCGGAGCCATTTTTGATCCCGAGTGAAGTAGTTTGGGTGTCTATATCGAGGGTATGCCTTTTAGGGGTCTTACAAGTTCGGTATATAGCCTAAACTTTGAGATCGGGTTTATGCCTTTTGCAAGGTCTTACAAAATTTTCATGCCCTTGAGGTCTTATAGTTTTTAGATACTTGGTACAAGTATGGTTCATGCCTTGTTTGAGGTCTTACAGATATTGCCACTCGGTACAAGTGTGGTTCATGCCTTGCTTGAGGTCTTACAAATGCTGTTACTGCCTTATGTAGGTCATACGAGACCGAGTCTGCCCGCTCGGGGTCTTACGGCCTCGGGTTATTTAATGAATTGTGATGGGCGACAGTCCCCGAGTCATCGAGGGTCTTTCGACTCGGGAGCCATTGTGATGGAGATGACGATTTGACGGCAGTCCTCAAGCTTATCGAGTATTTCTCGTCTCGGGAGCCATTACTTGCAAACTTGGTGCTGCCTCATTCGAGGGCTTACGATTTTGGAGTCTCCGACCCGGAGTTCATGTGGATTTGAGTTTTCGACGCCGGTCCCCGAGTGTTCGCGGCATTGTTGGCTTTGGAGCCATTTCGTGATTTTGATGTTGCCTCGTTAAGGGCTTATGAGTTTGGAGCTGTGATCCGAGGGTCGCATTGTTTTGAGTTGTCGATGCCAGTCCCCGAGTGTTCAGGACATTTTTGATAGAGGAGCCGTTTTTGCAAAAATATCGAGTTTCTCTTGAAGCGTGATATGCTTTGATGAAAAGTATTCTTCAATCACTTGGTACAAGTATACATGCCTTTGCTGTTGGGAGCTTGGTTGTTCTATGCGGACACGGTTCGTTTGACCATTTGGTCCGGTACATTATTTTTCTATCAGAACCCTGTTCGGCATATCTTAGCTTCTCCGAGAAGGTGATCTTCCGGGGGGATGCCCCCCAGTATTCAAGGTTGATTGCCAAAGAAGCCTTGAATACTTGTTGAGTTTTCTTTAGGTAGCATATAAGTGTTACCTCGTTAAAAACCTTGCCGGTAAAACCCTTTTTGGGATGAAAACCCGGTCGAAGGAAAAGAGTGCAACGCATGCTTTTGAAACCTAAGGCCTTCGTGTTGGATGATTGAATACCTGCACTTAGGTCAGCGTAGAATATAATTGAAAAAGAAAAGAGACGGTCATACCTTAGTGTAGAGCCGGCGATGTTTCGACTGTTTGTTATGAGGATGCGGTACGGTCCTTTGCTTCATTTGGTTCGGACTTAGCCGAGGGCGTAGCTTGCTATCGCTATTTTACTGTTTGATTATCCTTTGGCTCCTTCGAGGGTGGATGTACCGGTGTTGGTGTTACATCGTGCACCGCGAACATTTTCCTCGCCGCATGCTGTTCCTTGTAGACGGTTTTAATCCCATCCTTTGTCGGGTATTTCATCATTTGGTGGAGGGTGGACGGTACTGCTCTCATGAGTGTATCCATAGCCTCCGGAACAAGGCGTTGTACCTCATGTCTCCTTCAATGACATGGAATTTGACATTTTGGGTTACGCCGGCCACGTTGACTGGGAGGGTGATTTCTCCTTTCGTTGTTTCACTAGCCATGTTGAATCCGTTGAGGACTCGAGTGGCGGGCAAGCAGTCCGAGCTGCTCTATTACCCTCGACCTGATAATGTTGGCAGAGCTACCTGGATCCACGAGTACACGTTTTATTTGAAATGTATTTACGAGGAAAGAGATTACCAGTGCGTCATTGTGAGGTTGAGACAAGGCCTCAATGTCCTGTTCGCTGAATGTGAGGGCGTCTTCGGGTATGTACCCCCGGGGTCGCTTTTCTCTGGTGTTGGATATTTTCATCCTTCTCATCACGGGTTCCTGTGGAGCATCGATGCCTCCCACGATCATGTGGATAACATGATGCAGCTCATTCATTTCGTTCTTCTTGGCTGCCTCTCTTTCCCGGAACTAATTTTTGGCCCGATCACTTAAGAATTCTCGGAGGTGACCTTTATTGAGTAGTCTGGCTACTTCTTCTCGGAGCTGGTGGCAATCCTCGGTCCTGTGGCCATGTGTGTTGTGAAACTCACACATTAAGTTATGATTCCTTTGCGAAGGATCAAATTTCACAGGCCTTGGCCACTTGGCATCTCTGATTTTATTGATGGCGAACACGATGTCTGATATATCGACATTGAAGTTGTATTTTGACAAGTGAGGTGCCTCTGCTGGCCCTGTGTGCCTATCAAACCTGGCTCTGTTGACGTTTCCCCGAGGATTCTATCCTCGGTCCATCCTTAGATTGTTGCGGGGTATGTTGCACCTCGGGGCGTTCCTCCTATCTTCGATGTATGGCTGGTACCTCTCTTTGTTTGGTTTTGGCTCTTTTGCCAGAAGCCTGCTTGGATATACCGAGCCCGAGGGGGCCCCCAGCTGGTCATCCTCAACCCTAATTTTCGACTGGTATCGGTTATGAACATCCGACCAAGGCACGATCGGGTACTCGACTAGGTTTTGCTTCAGCTGTTTCGAAGCCACCGAGCTTCGTTCATTCAGAGCTTGAGTGAAGGCCTGCACCACCCAATCATCAGAGACCGCTGGTAGTTCCATTCGTTCCATTTGGAAGCGAGATACGAACTCTCGCAGCATCTCATTGTAATTATGACGTCAGATTTCCTTGTTGTTACTTTGATGGTGCCAGCATGTGCCTTAATGAAAGAATCCGCTAACATGGCAAATGAATCTATCGAGTTTGGGGCCAGGTTGTGATACCACATCATTGCCCCTTTAGAGAGTGTTTCCCCGAACTTTTTCAGCAGGACGGACTCGATCTCGTCGTCCCTTAGGTCGTTGCCCTTTACTGCACAAGTGTAGGCGGTGACGTGCTCGTTGGGGTCTGACGTTCCGTTATACTTTGGGAGGTCGGGCATTCTGAACTTCTTTGGAATGGATTTCAGGGCCGCTTCCTGTGGGAACGGCTTCTATACGAACTTCTTTGAGTCCACACCTTTCAAGATCGAGGGCGCTCCTGGAATTTGGTCGACCCTGGAGTTGTAAGTCTCGACCTTCTTATCGTTGGCTTCTATCATTTTCTCGCCCGATTCGATCTTTCTAGTGAGGTCCTCGAGCATCTTTACAATGACGGGATCGGACATCGACCCGTTATTGCTCGATCTCTCCGGTGCCTGTTCGGCCGGGGGAGCTGTCCCCGGTGCTACCGTGCTAGGAGTTTTCTGGTGGCTTTGCAGCTGAGCAATAGCCAGCTGTCGTGCCTGCAACATTTCAAAAATAACATGAAGGCTAACCTCCCGTTCTTCCCGGGCTGGGGTTTTTTGGGCTTCTTGTTGGTCGCCTTGGTGTATACTCCTATTAGTGTGGGAGCTTATTTCGACGTGTTGAGCGTCGCGCGAGACTTCATCCACTGGAATTGGTCCTGGTGCATTCTCAAGGCTTCGTGGTGGCTCACCAACACCTGGAACGTCCACACCATTCTCTCGTGGTTCTCAAGGTTATTGTTTACTGAATTAGACATTCCGACCTGAAATCAAAGATCTTTGGGCAAGAAAAAACGTGAAAGATAACCTGCGCTGTGTAATGGAACCAGCAAGAAAATAATCACTATTATTTTTAGCCCTATGGTGGGCGCCAAAGTGTTTACCGTGAACATGGTAACAACAATTTTTTTTGATTATGGGACTCTAAAAATACGTGATCTATTTTTATGCCGGTTGTTAAGCAGTTGATGCTATGTATGTGAGACTTAGAAACGAAATAAGAGCTAAGGATAAGGTGATGGTCAAACCAATAGGTTAGCAATCGGGCCTCGAGCTTGCCGATTCGGGGGCCTCGAGGTTGATTTCGGGGCTCGACTGGGAGCTGTCGAAGGTAATCGAGGTATGATTAACAGTTATAATAAAATCAAAGAAGGCTCATTATGGCCAATGATAAGCAAATGATGAACAATAATGAAGATAATAGATGGGAGCAAAAATATTAAGAGAATATGTAAGAGAGCAGAGAGAATGTTGTTTTATATTTCTTGTGGAGCAGCTGAAGCAACAAATCCTTACAAAATGACAAGGACTGCCTATATATAGGAGAGAAATCCCCACATAGTATAAAATACATTAATTACATAGATATGGGGATGGGACGGCTGAATGACGCCCTGATTCAGGTTCAGAGTAGCCCGCTAGACTGTGTCAGACCTAGCCGCGTGCCTTGGGAACTCCCCATTTCCACCATTACCGTGATCATTACTACCCTGGGGTCGACCCTCGAGGAAAGATACTCGGCTGCGGCCTCGAGCCTTCGAGGTGATCCCGCGGCCTCGAGCCTTCGAGGTGATCTTCCGAGTGCCTTAATGACGAGAAATTGGACCCTCCGATTTCACCGTATACAAAATTACCTTGAGGGGAAGGTGTTAGGCACCCCTCGAGGTCCAAAACGGTGGGCCCCGACCGAACTTAAATTAAGCGAATTAGTCTAAAAAGGGAAGAAAACAATTTGGACAAATACAATATTCAATTTATTTTAAACGGAGTGTAATGGGGTGGTCCCAAGATTTTTAGCCTATAGGATCATTCCATGCAATACTTTGTAACTCCCTCAAGTCGGGGTGTTACTCATAGCATTAGAGCACGAGCTATCATCTCCTTACTACCCAATTGCTATCTTTAAGTTGTTACTTAAGCGTTCTAGTAATTTCTAACTCGTTCCTTATGCGTGCACTACCCGTCCGTTACCTATGGCCCTGGAGGTATTAGGACCTCACTTTGGGATGGTTCTAGACCAACCTATGTTAAAAATGTGACATCTAGGCGACAAACAAAACAAATAGGACTTTCAGATAAAGAACAAGTATGGGCTCACATTGACCTCCACACTTAGGTAACAAAAGCACGCAATTGAATCAGCAAATTTCGTTAACTTTGGAATCCTATAGGCAGGATATCTATGTGAGAAAACAGAGTGCAGAGACAACTTTGTTAAGGCGAGCATTAAGACCTATTTGTTTGCCTACTGATTTTATTCAGCCTGAATCTGGGCACCTCAGGCAGTAATATGTCACAACTATAAGCCCAGAATCATCATTAAGTCCTACAGATGCATTGCCTAAGTGATTGACAATAACGACTGTATTCAGAATCGATCAACAGGATTCTATAGGCATGATTTCTACAAGCTTATTAACTACAGACCTATAGACATAGTTTCTAAGCATAGCACTAATTCAAACTCGTAAAGATAGATTTTATTTCCTATAGGCATGCTTTCTAATTACTCAACTGACTTAAACCTTATAGGCATGATATCAATTGATGGATCGATTTAAACCCTATAGGCATGATTTCTAGGTTTGAGTGGTTTTAAATCCTATAGGCATGATGTCTATTAACTGTGTATGGGCAGAAATTAAACAGATCAGGGAGGACAGTTAAGAAAATCTTATAGGCATGCTAACTAATGCACATTTGTTGAAACATGTATAGATCCTGTGAACAGGATTTCTAATGTACAGAATTGAACGAAAGTCCTATAAGCAGGATCTCAATTATGCAAATGTAAAATACAGAATCAACATGATCATGAAAGTCCTATAGGCAGGATTTCTAAACACAGTATAATACTCACATAATTCAATCAGCATAATTGAATCCTATAGGCAGGATTTCTACCCAGTTTTTAACATGATATAAGAAGAACCCCCCAGCTTTACTAAATATCCCCAAATCTGTTATTACAGACCAGAATAGCTAAATAAATTACATAATGGTATCTGTTACACTATAAGGAGCCTTCATAGGCCCAAATAAACCTGGGAACCAGGCCTTCCACATAGAAGCTTTGAAGCATAGCAATGATTCATCCATAGTACATTAGAACCAGGCTTCCAGTGTGTCAAAGTTCCCAAGGGCCTCAGAGACCCCGGGAAATGCTCACACAAGAACCACACATTCAGAAAAGAGTTCATGAGAGATTGGAAAACTGGCCCCCAGTGTGTTAGAGTTCAAAGGAATCTCATGTGAACCCTAGGCAGTGCTCACACTGGGGTGGTTAAGAACCTTAGGGACTAAGAGTACATAAAAGAGAGAAGGGGTAGGTTTAAAAAAATAGTTGGATTTCATAAAAAACAGCATTCAGAACATAGAGTTGCAGGCAGAACTGCACCAAGGAAACATACAGAATTCATGCTTAAACACATAGTTCAAATAAGTTGAAGTCTAGTTAAACTAAATACTCATGCTAGTAATTAAGACAATCATGGTTTAATCACAGAAACAATTAGGTAGAAACATTTGAGTTTAAACAAACATGACATATGAGTTAAGTAACAAGCTAACTAATTACATGTCCTTAGTGTGCAAAGTTCAGAATAAGTATAGAATTAACAAGCAGTGCATGAGACAACTAAACCTTAGGCTAAACAATGAGAAGGATTCATATTATTCAGAACAAATTAGTCCTGAGTTAACAGTGCTGCTAGATGAGATCACATAATCATATAAAGGACAGAGTCATGCTAGGAATTGAAACAGACTAGTCAAGCAGAGCATAGAGAATGGAATTGCAAAGGTTAGGGCATACCAGTTAAGTGAGAAAGCAAGTAAGTATACCACAACAATGAGGTTCCAGAATAATTTTGGCCTTGGCTTTCAGCCGGCCAAAATCAAGAGACACTTAGCACAGAATCAGAACAAGAGAGAGCAAGAGAGAGCTTAAGTTTAGTAGTGAGAATAGGAGAGTTCGAGTCCTGTCCTAAAGAGGAATGGGGGAAGGGTTTAAATAGTACTCAACTAGGTAGATAAACAAGGCAATGAATCAGTCTTACACAAATAAGGAATAGGAATAACTCTAAAATCAATCAAAGTTGGAGTTCAATCAATTAGCAGCATATAATCAGGCCAGTACCACTTAAATTAGGGAAAATATTATACAGAATCAATCAGTGTTCAAGTACCACATCAAATAAGGTAAGGAAATAATGAGAACAGGCAAATCGAACAACATAAGGAAATAACAGTACCGTACAAGAAAGGAAAGACTGGAATCTCAGTAAAGATTTCAAAAACCCTAATTTTGTGGTAAATAAAATTAGTCAGCAGTCAACGCTAGAGTTAAGGACCAATAGACAGAAACATTAAGAGAAATAATTAAATAATCGAAACCCTAGAAAAATAGGCAGAAATAAAAAGACATATAAACAAAAATAATTAGGGTAAGTGAAATCAGTCAGAAGTAATAAAAGCAAAAATACAAAGACATATAGACGGAAATAATTAGGGTAAGTGAAATCAGTCAGAAGTAATAAAGGAACTATAATGGATACACAGAGATGAAATAACAGATTTGGTTCGTTTTTTGAAAATCCAAACCTTAATTTTAGGATAAATAAAATCGGTCAGAAATAGTAAAAAAATTATAAACACAGAGATAGATATACTGGAACATTAAAGGAAAAATACAAAAGAAGAAAAAAATCATTTTAAATCTGGAAGGATCATGAACCCTAGTTTTAAGGGTAAGTAGAAGATTCGACCGAAAATTGATAGATTTGTGAGTAATAGAGCAAATATAGATGGAGAATAACATAAAACAAACAGAAATCCGACCAAATCTGGTCTGAATCAAAATCTTAAACCCTAACTGAAAGATACGAAAATATTCGTACTCACAGAGGTTAGGATGAACACGGATGGAAATAACCAAAATATAAGAGATTTTGAACCAGATCTGGTTCAAATCTCTCGAGATCAATTTGCCATTTGAGGCAAATAAGTTTATGTAACATCAAAGACAGATAGTAGGTAAAGAAATAAGGCCGAATAAGGCAAGGAATCAAGAAATGATTCCATTTCTGGCCGGATTTGAAGGAGAAATAGTGATGGCAGGTTAGGGTTTGAAAGGGCAAGAGGTGAGGACGAGAGTGTTCGAGGGCGGCAGAGACAGGATAACGGGGATTAGGGTTGGGTTTGGTTAAGTTAAAAAGGGCGGATGTAGTGTGGACCGTTGATCTTAGAGATCAACGGTCCTGATTTAAAAGGTTTCTGTGTCGGGTGGTCTAATTGGGTATCGGTCTGGGTTGAACGGGTATGGATATTGGGCTGGTTAATGTATTGGGCTGGGGGTAATTGGGTTACGCTAGGTCCTAATTTAATTAGAAAAATGGGCTAGGTTTTAAATACCCAATTAAATTAATAAAATAATTTATAAAAATAATTAGTAAATGATAAAAAATTTCATCTGTGCATGAAAATGATTTTAAAAAATTACTTAACATTAACATTGTAAAAACATAGAAATTCATTTTTATGTAAATAATGCAATTATGCATATATATGGGCTATTATTGCAAAGTGTGCAATTCTAGCCTTAAAAATATAAATGTAATTTAAAAAATACAATTAAAATATTTAAGCACTATATGTGTCACGACCCAGATTTTCCACCCGCGGGAGTCGTGATGGCGCCTGCTAGTGAAAGCTAGGCAAACCAACCAATTGAATTATTTGCTTTCTCCATTTTCAAATTCGTTAATAGTTATAAGCCAACAATTAATAAATAATATAATTTAATAAGGGGAAGAATAAATGTCAGGTTTAATAGTACTACTAATATCCTCCCATAACAAAACCACCCAAGATTTGGTGTCACAACTTCACAGACTGTCTAAGAGTACTACAAATAAAGGTCTGAAAGAAATAACAAAATACTGTGTCTGGAACTACGTAAGAGAAGCAGGAAAATAGACAGAGGGAGACGCCAAGGCCTGCGGACGCCTGCAGGACTACCTCGGGTCTCCTGACAAGCAAGAAGCTGAAACCTCACTGCGATCCGAAATTTGCAGCACTGGGATCTGCACAAAGAGTGCAGAGTGTAGTATCAGCACAACCGACTCCATGTGCTAGTAAGTGCCTAGCCTAAACTCGGCGAAGTAGTGACGAGGCTAGGACCAGACTACCAAGTAAACCTGTGCAGATAAATAATGTACAGCGGAAAATAAACAGAAATAAACAAGTAAATATGGGAGGGGGAAACATGCTGCGGGGGAGTATCATTTATCAACAGTAATTTAAGAGAAAAGCATAAAGAACAATTTAAAACTCACAGCAACAAAATCAGGAACTCGTAACCAATCAACAAGTACTTCTATTATCTATTGTTGCGGCGTGCAACCCGATCCAAATCATAAAAACACTGTTGCGGCGTGTAACCCGATCCATATCATTTATCACTGTTGCAGTGTGCAACTCGATCAATTTATATTATTGTTGCGGTGTGCAACCCGATCCAAACATAAAGTTGTTGCAGCGTGCAACCCGATCCAAATATAATATTGTTGCGGCGTGCAACCCGATCCACATAAACAGTCCAACACCAATCACACAGAGAGTCCCGGCAAGGGATCAATAAAGAAACAACACTATCCCGGCAAGGGAATTGACATTTTTAAGTAAATACATCCCGGCAAGGGAAAAACAGCTATAACCAAACTTGTTCCAACATCTGACTTCCTCAACTAGCACCAATACTCAATCATAAGTAATTTCCACGAGAATAATCATAATCCGTGCTCAACACGGAGAATCAACAACTTAAGCATTCGTAGTATTTATCAAGAACACAATAGTTTCAATTTAAGACTCACGGTCATGCTTGACACCAACGTATAGATACTCGTCACCATACCTATACGTCGTATTCAGCAAGTAACACGTAGCAAATAGGACACAACTCCTAATCTCTCAAGCTAAGGTTAGACCAAACACTTACCTCAAACTTCCACGGCCAACTCAAGCCTCAAACACCGCTTTTCCTTTAGAATTCGCCTCCGAATTACTTGTATGTAATTCAAATTAATTTAACAACATCAATAAATGCCAAATAATCCAATCCCAAGGCTAAATTATAGGTTTTCCATCATCTTTCCCAAAAAGTCAAAAATTGACCCCGGGCCCGCTTGGTCGAAACTCGAGGTTCGGACCAAAATCCGATCACCCATTCACCCACGAGCCCAAATATGCAATAATTTTCGAAATTCGACCCCAAAACGAGGTCTAGATCCCAATAAATCAAAAAGCCCTAACTCTACCCAAATCCCCAATTTTCTACAATTAAAACCCTAGGATTATTGATAAAAGTTGATGAAAAACATTAGGGAGTTGAAAGAAATCAGTTAAAGGACACTTACTTAAGATTTGGGAAGAAAGTCTCCTGAGAAAATCGCCCTAGGCCTTTTATTTTTGTGAAAATTTGAAAGAGAAATCGCTGATGTTTTATTTTAAAACACCCCACTGCCCGACTCTCGCACCTGCGGTGCTTGGGTCGCACCTGCGCAGCAGCACGTGCGGAAATTTGACCGCTTCTGCGGGAATGATTAGGCCCGCTGGGGCCGCATCTGGGAGAGGAGATCCGCTCCTGCGGAATCGCTTCTGCGGAAGCTTGTCCGCATCTGCGAGAGGATGGACCGCACCTGCGACCCTATATGCGCACCTGCGGTGCTTGACTCGCAGGTGCGGTTACACCAGAACTGATGCAACAGCAGTGTTTTCCTAAGTCTAAACACCCCGGAACCTACCCGAAACTCACCCGAGCCCTCGGGGCTCTAAACCAAACATGCATACTAACTCAAAACATCATATGAACTTATCCGTGCGATCAAATCGCCAAACTAACACATTAAACAATGAATTTAGCATAGAAATCTAAGAAAAATCTCAAAACTCTCAAAGTATCAATTTTCACAACTACGGGTCAGAATCACCTCAAACGACTTCCGTTTCTTACCAATTTTCACAGACTCATCTTAATTCACATATAAGACCTGTACCGGGCATCGGAACCAGAATACGGGCCCGATACCATAAAATTTTAAACTCATTTCATTTCCAGAACTCACAAATAATTCCAGAAAATAATTTTCTTTAAAAATTTATTTCTAGGGCTTGGGACCTCGGAATTCGATTCCGGGCATATGCCCAAGTCCCATATTTTCTTACGGACCCTCCGAGACCGTCAATTCACGGGTCCGGGTCTGTTTACCCAAAATGTTGACCGAAGTCAAGTAAAGTTCATTTAAAAGTCAAAATTCATCATTTTTCACAGATTTTCACATAATGGCTTTCCGGCTACGAGCCCGGACTGGGCAAGCAAATTGAGGTGAGGTAAAAAAGAGGTTTTTAGGCCTCAGAACACTGAATTTATTTCTAAAACAAGTAATGACCTTTTGGGTCATCACAATATGGGCATAAATGATGAATTTAGATGATTAAATTATCATAAAAATAATATGGGGATAATTATTGGATTTTTATATAATAAAAAATGCAGAAATAAACTGATTTAAAGCCTTTAAAATTATAAGAACACTTGTGCATGAAAATCTAATAATATTGCATGTGCACTATTTTGAAAATATATGAGGGAAAAATTGGGTATCAACACCGGCTGTAGATTGTTATACAAGAAGTGAATTTTTTCCTAAAACGTCATAGCATCTGGAAGATAAGTGCAGACGTCTCCGTACTGGTCCTCCACACTCTACTAAGCCTGATCATGAATCATGAGATCTAGGCAACCTAGTGCTCTGATACCAACTTGTCACGGCTCAGAATCCCAACCTCGGGTCATGATGGTGCCTAACATCTACTTGCTAGGCTAGCTGATGTGGAACAGAAGTTTAACTGATTTTAACAATTTATAACAAGATATTAACAATGAAAACGATATGAGTCTGAAGTATAGTAACATAATACCGAACAACGAAGTCTAAACATAACCCAGAAGTTGGTCTCACGAGTACATGAGTATCTAAAGTGATACAAACATGGTCTGATCAAAATACACTATTTTGAAACTCAATAAAAGAGTAGAGAAAGGGAGGAAGGAAACTTCAGGGCTGCGAATGCCGTGCAGCTGTACCTCAAGTGTCCGTCACTGATTGAATCCGAGCAAAAGCTACTGCACCCCGCTAGGACAACATCCGGTATCTGCAAAAGAAGTGCAGAGTATAGTATGAGTACAACCAACTCCATGTACTCCGTAAGTTCCGAGCCTAATCTCGACGAAGTAGTGACGAGGCTAAAACGGGTAACTAACAATGACATTTACGCAGTAATAATAATAATAACATGAAAGGAAAAACAGGAAATGGAAGTAAAGCAATTAATTTTTGAAAATGAACTGGAATCTCACTATCAGAAAGCCTAGAATAACAAGTCTCAAAATCTCATATAAAAATGCTGAAACCGACACAACAACAACAACAAGTACAACACACACAATCGGTTGCGGCGCGCAATCCGATCCCTCTATATCATCCTTTATCAATATCAAGTACGGCATATATAATCTATTGCGTCGTGCAACCCGATTCCACAACATCATCATTTATCAACATCAGGTATCTGTATACAATCCGTTGTGGCCGCGCAACCCGTTCCCACAATGTCATCATTTATCAACATCAAGTATCATCCCTTATTCCACCATTTCAAATCATTATCATTCAATTTTTGTTGTGGCGTGCAACCCAATTCCCAAACAATTTCAATTAATCATAAACAATCCAATAACTCAATTTACAAGAATTTCTACATCAAAGAGTTAAAGTGCAAGACAATAGAGGACCACGTAATAATCAAGAATCCCTAAAATTTGAAGTTTCTACTTTGCAAGTTTATCGGTGTCTAACACACTCAACGACTCACACAAACGAAACTACATCTTAGAATGCAACAAATATTATAAAAATAACAGGACAAGTAAAGCATGTGTCAATTAAGGTGTAAAAGTAAAACAGTTAAGGCAAGTAGAAAATAAGTATGGAGTCATGGAAGAGATGATCAATTTAGAACAACAATAATTAAATTACAAATAACAATTACGACATAGAAGTCAAATAAAGCATGTAACAATTAAGGCATGGAATAAGATAATTCATGAAATAACGAGAAAACATGGAAACAAATATCTTGACGGCCTATATACACTCGTCACCTTGCATAAAAACTATTTTCTCACATAATCCACACAAAACATAGTTTAAAATCCCTAATTATCTCAAGTCAAGGTTAGATCCAACACTTACCGCACTCCGTAATCAAATCAAAGTTCAACCGGGGCCTTTCCTCTAAAATTCGCTTCCAAACCAATCGAATCTAACCAAATATAGTTCAAACAATTCAAAATAAGCTTTAGAAACTACCCACGAGTGAAAAAGATTCATTATTTAATTATTTCGAAAAAAGTCAACAAAGTTAACCCCGGGCCCACTTGGTCAATACCCGAGATTCTGACTAAAACCCAATTATCCATCCACCCCTGAGCCGGATTATGTGATTAATTTAAAAATCTTGCCTCAATTTGAGGTCTAAATCTATATTTCTCAAAATTTCCAATTTCTACCCAAATCTCTAACTTCTACCATGAAAAAGCATAGATTAAATGTTAGAATTCATTGCGTATTTATAGAAATGGAAGAAAACAAGCTAAAATCTACTAACTTATGAAATGTGGATGAAAATTCTCTTCAAAATTGCCTCTAGGCCGAGCTCAGACTTGGAAATGGTGAAAATAGGTTAAATCTCGAATTTGGGACATTTAAGTAACTGGATATCAGGCCTTCTTCACGTTCGCGAAGGGCCTGATGCCGTTGCGAAGAGCAGCGGCCCAAGTAACCTTCGCGTTTGCGAGGGATTGCATGAATTCGCAATGGTTTGCCCCCCTGGTCATCGCGTTTGCGAGCCTGGGCTAGCGTTCACGTAGAACAAACCCTACCTCCCCCAGAATGCCTTACCCATCGCGTTCGCGAGTGAAGGGTTGCATTCGCGAAGGTTAATCCCTCTGATGCTTCATTTTCGCGACCATTTCTCCGCGTTTGCGTAGAAGGAAAACCACCCCAGCCCATGTTACCCTTTGCAATCGTGAAGAACAACACACCAGACATCAGCAACAGTGAAAACCAGCAACCTTCAAGTCCAAAATCAATCTGTAGCCTATCCAAAATTCACCCGAGCCCCTTGGGCTCCAAAACAAACATGCACACTAGTGTAATAACATCATACGAACTTACTTGCACGATTAAAACACCAAAATAACACCTAGAACTACGAAACATCAAAATGTATGAAATTTTCAATGAAACTTAAGAACTTCAAAATTTACAACCGAGCATCCGAATCATGTCAAATCAACTCCGTTTTGAACCAAATTTGGCAGACAAGTCAATAATAGTAAAATGAACCTATACCAAGTCCCGAAACCAAAATCTGAACCTGGTAGCTACAAAGTCAACATACGGTCAAACTTCAAATTATTTAAACCATCAAATTACTAGTTTTCAACAAATCACGTTAAATCAAGTTAGGTACTTCTGAATTCAATTCTGGGCATACGCCCAAGTTCTAAATCACGACGCGGACCCATGGGGACCGTTAAAATACCGATCTAGGTCCGTTTACATAAAATATTGACCGTAGTCAACTCAAATATTTTTTAAGATAAAATTTCACATTTTCTTTATTTTTTCACGTAAAGACTTCCACAACGTGACACGGTCCCACCGTGGGGCATAGATAGTTATGTAATTGCTTTGGTCCATACGTTTATTATTGACAAGTTTCAGTTTTTTTTTTAGTATAAACCAGATATGACATCTAAAAATGTCAAAAATGCATACAACATTGAACCACATGTTGAACAGGAAGAACTATCCCAGCGCGATGACTCGAGTAGCGACGCCCATAACAAAGGTGACGAAACAACCCCAGTTCATGAAGGACAGTATCCTCGACATGTGCGGGAACCAACTCCTAATTCTGCGGAGGAGGAACATGTCATAGAAACGGTCAAACTCCTGAGGGAACATCAGAGAAAATTCATGGATCACCTTTCGAGAAAGGATCGGGTGATGATGGAATTGAAACAAGCATTTACAGGTACTTCCAACACGCGAACTTAAGGGGTCCAATCCCTCCTAGTGTTCCCATAGATCGAATGGCCCATAGAATTGACAACAACACGACAAGCGGCAAAGTCGGTTTTGACCAGGCCGGAGGGACCAATAGAGGATCTAGGAACAACAACGGAAACAATCCTTTCAAAACCGAGCTCATGAGATTCATGAGAGAAATGAACGAAGAATGGATCAGGATGCGAAGGAGTTCCACGCTCAGATGGATCAGATTTTTGGCACATCACCGGTGGTCCGAATTCAAAAAAGTACGCACATTTGCCGTTGAAGCCAAGTGCGGTGCCAGAGTTAATTCCAAAAGGATTCAAAATGCCGAACATACCAAAATACGATGAGACTTCGGATCCACAGGAGCACATCACAACCTACACCACGATTGTAAAAGGAAACGATTTGGCTCAACATGAGATTGAGTCGGTCTTGTTGAAGAAGCTTGGTGATACCCTATAAGACCCCATAAAATTTCGCCGAGGAATTTTAGGTTTTATGGCGCCGAGGTAGGCTAATATGTACAAAGGTAGTGGTTAATCAAGCTCGCCGCGATACAGACTTCTGGGTTGAATAATTTATCGAGGAGTTGAAGGAAATATTTGGCAGAAGAATGCAATTCTGCGGTCAGTTTCATGATCACAGATCTGTTCCGCGGATCGCATATCCATCGCGGAGTTAAGCAAAAAATTTGTAGAATTTTGAAGGTTATTTTGCGGTCCATTATGCGTTCGTATACCTATTTCACGGTCCGCATTTCCATCGTAGATTTTCCATGAAGATTTTCGGAGGGGGATTCTGTACTCCATTTCGTGGCTGCAGAACTGGTTTGCGGACCACAGACCGATCCAGGCCAGCCCAATTTTTGAAGTCAATTTCGTGGTCCCTTATACGGAGCACATACCTTTTTTCCGGTCCACTTTGCGACTATAGAGTTGTGTTCGGAGGGTCCATTTTCTATATTTATAACCCGACGTCATTTCTTATAAAAAAATATTGGGGTTATTTTGGCTGGGTAAAACACATATTTTAGAGAGAGGGAGCACTTTAGAGAGAGATAAAGGATTCCCAAGTTCTTTGATCATCAATCCTTGCCTAACCTTGAAGATTCAAGGGAATCACTCACTAGGCCATCATCTATCCGGATAAGACTTGTCCTAAAACCTTCATGCAATTGTTATGGGTTTAAGTAGGTTATGGAGTTGGAGATAGGCCTTGCATGTGTCAATAGGTGGTACTATGTGGGATTATTGGACTATTTTGGGTAGTTTCTTGTTGAAATATTCAGGGAGGAAGGATTACCATTGTAGAACTTTGTAGTCAATTTTGCATAATAGGTGTTTGACAAAATTCTTAAGAGAGTTACACCATGAGAATCTTTATAATTATCATCTGATTTTCGCTATGTTCCTTTAGATTGATATTGATAAGAGTATTGGGACGTTGTAGTAATCTAAGGAAATCTCAAGCAAGGTATGTTGGCTAAACTTCTCTCTAGAATCGAATTCCATGATGTTCCCGTAAGTTTCAGTTATGGCTGACCCAAGTTCCTAAATCATGTTACGGATTGTTTCTAATAAATTCGATTATTCTAAACAAGTGATGTGTTGAAAGGTATATGTACCCAAATCGTGTTCCAATTGCTCCTATCTTATCATGATCTCTTTCGAGAATGAATTCAAGTAAGGGTTATGTATTAAAATTTTATGACTCTAATTAGTGTTTCAAATGAAAGTCTATTATGCTTAACTTGGAAAGAAAACTCAATGCGCCTACGACTCCTATTGCTCATATATATACTTAAGGCCTTGATTTTAAATATTCTTATTGTTGATAATCTATAAAGATGTTTGGAAGTGAAAGAAGTGAGATTGAGATATAAGTGTGGCAACCGTGCCAAGAATGAAAGTTATACTTGTGGCCAATAGTTCCAATGAAATGAAATGATATGTGAAAGATTATGAAATGAGCCTTGGTTCAGCTGTTCCAAATTGACTCCGAAAATAGATTTTTCTAAAAGCTTATGTACTCAAGTCATGTTCAAATGTGGTTGTTTTAACTAATGCCTATGACTTGAACCCATGCCTCAATCGTAAATCACCATGCTATGTTTTTTGAGTTCTTACATATTCATGAGTTGAAATTGTTTATTGCCCTTTTTGGGGAAAAGTATGTCAATAATAAATGTTGTGTCACTCGTTTATGATTTTAACTCGTGCTTCAATTGCTAGTCATTTTGCTACATTCTTTGGAAAGGAATCTATTGTGCTTAAAGCCTTCGTTACTAATGAACTTAAAGTTATGATTTCCGAAATATTTAATGTGTTGATGTTTATGATGATGATCCTTGAAAGTAATGAAATGAAAAATGTGGAATATGAGATACGGCCACCGTACCATGAATGAAGAATCATATGTATGTCCAAGAGAGCCAATGAAATAATGATGTTGTGAGTGGTTGAAAGTATTAATGAAGCTATAAATGGTGTGGAAGGTTATGAGGTGAATGTATTCGTATTTCTGTTTCCCTTTTATGCAAAACAAAAAAAATATTTTTTGGAGTATCATTAGTCACCCAGGAAGGGTAGGTTGAAACAACCTAACCCCAAAACTACATGTACCGGTGTAGGTGTGATTGAGGGGTAAATCCCCGTACTGATGTGTTGAGAATATTCCCCTTAAATGGGATGAGATTGATGTGTTGATATTACTGCCCTTAAGTCATATGAGATGATTGGCACTAGAGGGTGATGTCGATCCACACGACATTGTAGTGAGACAACCTAGTTGATCGGGTCGAGATCAGACGCCATGTCGCACACATGGTGGTGATTGTGATTGAGATTGTGACTGTGATTGGATGTATTTGGGTGAGACGGCCTAGCTGATCGCGCCGTGATCAGACTCTGTGCTAAAATCATGGTGGTATATCGGTACTAATGATCTCCCAACCAAAAATAAGATTATTTCCGTATTTTGAAAATTGTTATGTTTTATCTTATCATTTGGATATCATTGATTGTTGCTTGCCGCTTCCATGGTTTTCCCCTTTCTTATATTGGCATTCTATCTCGAAAGAGGACATTTAGCTTCACATACTAGTACTATTCCATATGTACGAACATCCCTTTTGCCGGGGGCGCTACATATTTAATGGATGCAGGTGGTTGTCAGCGGGAAACTTTAACCCTCGTTAGCAATTACTTCAGCCGGTTTTGGTGAGCTCCACTCTGTTCCGGGCCTTACGTCATTTATCATTGTATTTGGTGTTTCAAGGTATATCCAGGGCCTTGTCGCTGACATTTCCATACTACTCTTTTGTTGTACTTAGAGGCTCTGTAGACATAGTGTGGGTTGTATAGTGGTGTTGGAAGAGTCAAATTAGATATGTTGTATTTCTATCACATGTTCCACTTCAAATTATGAATGTGTAATATATTCTAGGAATTGTAAATGAAGCAATTAATGGTAATGGAATTGGTGTTGTTCATAAAATCCTCTCAATGTTTATTTAATAAAATATATCTTCACTTTATTCATGGCTGAGTTTGGCTAGAAGTCATTGTACAGGCTTGCTTGACTAGGGTATCTCGGTTGAGCGCCGGTCACGCTCCCTGAGGTCGGGGTGTGACAAACCCTCACAAAGGGCGCCTTGATATGGTACTCTCTTTTACCCGAGCATTGAATTAATTCTTTTAAATGCTTGCAGACTCATTCATTAAGGCACACACCAGAGCAAGGAAGGTCCAGGCCAGAAAGACAGACATATTTAGAATTTCACAGGACGAATTCGAGCTGCTGTGGGAATTTGTGATCCGGTTCTAGAGACAAAAGATGCTGCTATCGGCAGTTCCAGATGGGAAGCGGAGGCATTCATAAAGGATCTAAATCTGCAGAGCTCCGATGCCTCCCGAAAACTGAAGGAGAGCCTGCTCAAGTTTCAAGCAACCACATGGGTAGATGTCTATAACCGTTATGAGTCAAAAATAAGAATAGAAGACGATCAGCTTGGGTCTTCAGTATCGGCTAAGGGATGAGGTTGAGACAAAAGTCAAGACAAGTTTAATAACGATTTCGATGCGGATCAGCTGTCCTCTAGAGGTCTTTTTCTACCCTACGAGAGGATCAATGGGTGTAGTAGCAAAGGGTTTCAGTCATCTGATAGGGTCGTTTCCAACATAAGAGCCAATCGTGGCCAGAACAACATGTCATTACAAGAGAAAAAGGTGCCACGGGCTCGAGACTCCACATATCCTTGATTATCGGATAACAACTTCAACATCAGCCTGGTTGAGTTAGTCTCGGCAATAAAAAATATCAAAGAAGCACGGTTCCCAGAGTCGCTCCGCTCAGATCGTATCCAGAGGGATCCTAGTTTATGGTGTGAGTACCAAGGAACTCACGGCCACTGAACTGGGACTGTTGCATCTTCTAGAAGAGGTGGCGACATTGTTGAAGAATGGCCATCTCAAGGAGTTTTTAAGTGACCGAGCCAAGAACAACTACGGCCGAAGCTGGGATAATGTAGAACCTTCAAAGGTAGCAGAAGGGTCACCTTGGATGACTATCAACGTGATCTTCAGTGGAAATGAGGTCAATGGTGTAACCTTTTCAGCAGCGAAGAAAATAAAGATATCAGTGACTCATAATAAGAGACTTCGGAAAGTCGCAAAAGATGATATCACCTTCATGGAGGACATCGTTCGGGAGTTCGTCCAACATAATACAATGTAGAGTTCTATAGCAAGCAAAGTTAACCGGGAACATCGTTCCGGCGAAAAAACTCTTAGTTGGCTTCAACTTGACAAGCGTGACAACCCGAGGAGAGATTCAGCTGCCCAAACACGCCGAATGAGCAACAAAGACCTCTATATTCGAAGTGGTAAATGGAGATATGGGTTACAATGTAATCCTCGGAAGGCCATGGATACATGAGATGAAGGTCGTACCCTCAAGATATCATCAGCTGTTAAAATTTCCAACACCGGAAGGAATCAAGAAAATAAGAGGAGACCAACCGGAAACGAGGGAGATGAACGCAGTAACTATTTCTAGCAGCAAAGGGAAAGAGTCCAACAAATATAATTACAGGAACCGCTGCTTTCTTCCATTTCGGAAAACGATGATAAGGGCGAGGAGTCATCGGAATCCTATCAGGTTCCGAGATACTTTCAGGTACCAGAGAAGACAGATGCGACCAAGCTGAACGCAAAAGAACTAGAGCAATTGGCCTTATTCGAAGAATTTTTGGAATGGAAGTTTCATCTGGGAACAAAATTAAATCCCGAGCTCAGATTAGAATTCATAAAATTTCTTAAAGATAAAGTTGAATCCTTCGTATGGTCGCACATGGATATGACAGGTATCCCATATTATCCCGTTTTGAAATTGGTTTATTACAAGTTCAGGATATGCGTAGACTATAAAGATTTAAATAAGGCATGCCCTAAAGATTCATTCCCGTAGCCGAACATTAATCAAATGATTGGTGCTACGGCCAAGCACGAGCTAATGAGTTTCCTTGATGCTTACTCAGGGTACAATCAGATCAAGATGAACCCGGAGGATAGGAAAATACCTCTTTCATAACAAACTTTGGCACGTACTGCTATAATTTGATGCCTTTTGGGCTTAAGAACATCGGAGCCACTTATCAGAGGCTCGTAAGTAAAATTTTTGAGAATCAAATAGGCAAAACAATGGAAGTATATATTGATGACATGTTAGTCAAGTCTTTGAATGTAGGAGATCATTTGAAACATCTTCAAGAAACTTTCGACATTCTGAGAAAGAATAACATGAAGCTCAACCCAGAGAAATGCGCGTTCAGGGTTGGTTCCGGTAAGTTCTTGGGGTTCTTGGTCTCACAAAGAGGGATCGAGGTAAATCCCAATAAAATCAAAGCTATCGAAGACCTTCTAGATCAATTGACATGCGTGAAAGAAGTGCAAAGGTTGATCGGAAGGTTGGCGAGTCTAAGCAGATTCATCTCAAGATCTTCGGAAAAGTGCCATCACTTCTTTTCACTTCTAAAAAAGAAGAACGATTTTGAATGGACTTTGAAATGCCAACAGGCATTGAAAGACCTAAAAAGGTATTTGTCTAGCCCCCTGTTACTATCAAAACCAAGGGAAGAAGAGCAGTTGCTTGTATATCTAGCGGTCTCGAAAGTAGCGGTAAGTGCCGTTTTGGTTCGAGAAGAGTAAGGTACGAAATTTCCTATATAATACGATAGCAAAATATTGTCGGGAGCGGGGAGTCGGTATCCGCACCTTGAAAAGCTGGCCTTGGCTCTCGTAGTTGCCTCTCAAAAGCTTAGGCCTTATTTTCAGTGCCACCCAATAGCCGTTGTGACAACCTTTCCCTTAAGGAATGTCCTTCACAAGCCTGAATTGTCATGTTCTTTGGCTAAATGGCAATCAAAATTAGCGAATTTGACATTGAGTACAAATCTAGGACTGTGATCAAGTTACAAGTTTTGGCTGATTTTGTGGCTGATTTCAGTCCCCGGTTAATGCCCTTGGCTGCTAAGGAAGCAGTGCTGGTGTCTGAAATGGCATCGGGAGTTGGACCTTGTGTGCGGATGGAGCTTCTAATGTAAAAGGGTCCAGTCTCGGGATAGTTCTAATCATGCTCTCGGGGGAAACTCTAAGGTAGACCATTAAAACTGTTCCATTAACTAACAATGAAGCATTGTGTGAGGCTTTGGTTGCAGGACTGGAACTAGCCCGATGACTAGGCTCCGAGGTCATCGAAGTGGAATGCGACTCCCAGCTGGTAAACCAAGTGTATGGGATTTTCGACACAAGGAAGAACGCATGCAACAGTATCTAAACATGGTTCAAGCATTGCTTGCATATATCAGGGAATGGTCAATCATCCACATTCCAAGGGAAGAAAATCTGAAACCAGATGTATTGGCTAATTTGGGGTCATCCACGGAGATGAAAGGATCTGATTCCGGTACTGTCGTCTGACTTCTACCTTCGGTGTTGGACGTGGATGGTTACTGCTAGGTAAATTCTACAAGCTTAGTAGACTAGAGGAGTGAGTTCATCGAGTATCTCCAGCATGGTAAATTACCCGAGGACACAAAGGCATCACGAGTATTGTGGATCAAACCAGCTCGCTATTGCCTCGTAGATGAGCAGTTATATAGGAGGTCATTCCAAGAGCCATTAAGCTGATGTCTAGGGGCCTCGGAGGCAGACTACGTGATAAGGGAACTCTACGAAGGAGTTTGCAGTAATCATTCTAGTATAGACTCGTTAGTGTTAAATTTGATCAGGGCAGGTTACTACTTGCCCCGGCTGGAGCAGTATGCAAAGGCATTTGCTAAAAAATGTGACAAATGTCAACATCATGCGTAGTTGGTGCACCAACCAACAAAACTTTTGCATTCGATGCTGTCCTCGTACCGTTCATGAAATGGGGGATGAACATAGTTGGTCCTCTACCACCGGGCCCCAAAAAGGTAAGATTTCTTTTAGTTTTGACTGATTATGTGTTCGACTTCATATGGGACCACATAATCTGTCCGTTTGGAATACCGAATGAAATCGCTTGTAACAACGGGCCACAGTTCATAGGTTCAAGTCACAAACTTTTTGGAAGGGTTAGAAATCAAGAGAATACGTCTTCACCGTACCACCCAAATGATAATAGACATGCGGAATCAATCAACAAGGTAATTATTCAGAACCTTAAGAAGAAGTTGGAAGATGCTAAGGGCAAGTGGCCTAATGAGCTACCGGGAGTACTATGGGCATATCGGACAACGGTGAAGTAAAGCACAAGAGAGACACCCTTCTCACTCGTTTATGATGCATAGGATCTGATAACGATAGACTAACAATGAAACAAAGAGACAAACAATGAACCGTTGCTGGTAAAGCTGGACTTGCTCGATGAACACCGGACTTTACGTAAGTGAGGATGGTGGCTCAAAATCAAAGAATGGAAAGATATTATAATCGCAGGGCCAATCTCCTCTATTTCAAAGTAGAGGATTTGGTTTTGATGAAGGTAACTCAGAGCACTCGGGAAGTCAATGCTGGAAAACTAGGGCCAGCGTGGGAGGGTCCTTACCGGGTTTCAGCTATCACCGGTAAGGGATCGCGCGAGTTGGAAAATTAAGATTGACTCAAATTGCCAGTAATTGGAATATGACTCATCTCAAAGATTTTATTGCAGATGGTTCCTGCCAATACTGAAAGTATGTGCTGCACTCTTTTTTTCTTCGACCAATTTTTATCCCTATTGGGTTTTCTGACAAGGTTTTTAACAAGGCAACGATGGAAAGCATACTACAAAGGAAGCGTCATTCGCAAAGGACATACTTTTTAATATCAAGGCACTAAAATTTTCACATCGATGGTAAACGGCTATGTTGATGGTTAAATAATCTTTGGCTTGATGGAAAGCCTTGACTTCCATTGTTAAAAAAGGATTATTTAACCATTCATAAGTTGTTTCCATCGATGGAGCAGCAATCTGGGTACAAAACTTCCGGTGTTCGAATTTGCATGCTTCGCAATCGAACACTAGGGGAGGGATAGTATATGATACGACACCAAGAATGCCACAAAAACTGAGGCTACTAAAATCGGGATCAATAATGTCTCAAGGCTGGGGACTGCATGATCAGCCCCGTAGAAATAAGTTGTACAAGTTGACCACATGTATTGGCAGTTTTATTTACGAAAGAAAATGAATGCATTTGTACTTTTAAAGATAGAGGGAATAAAATAAAGTCCTTTTACTTTATCTTATTTCTTGTCCAAATAATGAGTTAATTTTATCGTTTGAAAGTTTAAAAACTTCAAATGCTTGTGCCGGAATGAACGTGAGACGTTCTCTTCAAGAGCACTGTAAACATAAGGGCCTTCTCTTATGAAATCCTCATAGTAAAGGGTAGATTCCGGAAGAATTTATGCCCGGAATCAAAAGTGACCGGATGATAATATACCTGAAGCTTTAATGGAGTAAACATAAAAGGAATATTTTTGTACAATACTTAAGCAACAAGTTCTTTATTTGTCAAGTTCCAATCGATGTAAGATTTGGCATAATTTCAAAGTACAAAAAAATAGAAAAAGAAAAGAAAAAGAAGTTATACATCATTGCCGCCAAAACCCGAAGGGAGAGATGGATATGTGTTTCCCCCGGTAGATGAAGGCGGATCCGCTACCGGGTCAGGGCCCTCACCTTCTTTAGTCTCCCCTTCGGTTCCCGACTATCGAAACTAGTATTGATTGAAGTAGGCTGAGAAAGAAGATTTTCATGAGCAGTTAACTCCAGTTCTCGGGTACAATCATCAATATTGACGATCCCCGCTTTGGCCTCCTACAAGGTTTTCCTCTTCATACGATATATAGCATAAGTCTTCTCAAAGACGAGGGAATCCTTTTGGTCGTGGAATTTTGCTTGGAGTTTGTCAATTTCGGCTGGAGCCCTTCTCTTTCTGCTTTCATGGCGTTGAGGCGGGAGTCGAGCTCAACATTAGTAGTTGAGTGAAACCGATTTTGCTGCATGGTCCTCTTATGACTCTTCTCTATTCGGGCCCATTACTCCTCGGTAGCATTGGCCTCCTCAGTTTTGGAGCATAAGTTGGCCTTCAAGTTCTGTGTTTGCTCCTCCAAGGCAGACTCGCGCTCGGCAGTCGCGATGGTAGCATCGTGAAGTTCGACCCACTTAACCTTAGCATCATGAAGCTTTTTATGTAATTGGGTAGTTTCTTTGTTGTGGGCCATCCTATCTTGCTCACTTTGTTGTAACCGAGCGTCAAGCTCACCCATCTCACCAGCTTTTGCCTCCAGCACCGGGAGGCACGCGACAGCCGGTTCCTTTCAACTAAGAGTTGATCTCGCTCGGAAGCAAGTCCTTATTTATCAAAGATCAACCTTTGAAAGCCTTTAGAAGCGAGAAAGTTGGCCAAAAAAGAGAAGGTTTAAATTAAGATTATCATTGCAACACGTAAGTAGAAAAGAAAATGCGAGGAAACTAGTACAATACTTACGCCGCATTATGTGTGGACTTGTTTATCAGAAACTCCCCAGAAAGCGAGCCAATTTTCTTCTATTCCTTCGCCAAAGCCAATGGCTTCATGTAATTGGCGAGCTTCAGCGGCCTAGAGAGGACGTGACAATCCTTTGGAATTGAAAGGGTGACACTTTGCCTCCCTTGGGGGTCCTTGAGAAAGTATAGCATAGTTGCTCCACAAGTTCCCGTGGTCAGGAGACCGAGGGGGAGAAACATCCCTCTTTTGATCAACTGATGCTGATGGAGGAGATGCAGTTGGTCCTGGTGGCGAAGGAGCGGTTGGCATCGTTGGGCGTGAAGTAAGTGTGGAAGGAGAAGAAGCTACTGTGGAAGAAGGAGCATTGTTTGTTATTTGCTCAACGGTTGAGGGGAGAAGAGGCTAAGGGTCCGAACTCCTTGGACCAAAGACATCAATTGGGGTCGGGAAGTGGGAATCAACATTCTTGACCAGGTCCATCTCACCCCAAAGCGCTTGAGTTTCTTCTAGAGTTGGATTTTGAAGCTCCCCTGACTGAGCATCCGCTTGAGCTGATGAAGATCCTTTTCTCCGTTGAAGGGAAGCCTCTTCATCACTAGCTTTCCCTTCGTCAACGAGGACCACTGTGGCCGGTTCGGATAGCGTTTTCTTTGCCCTTTTCTCTTGAGTCTCAGCCAAGAAAGATCGCCTTCTCTTCGGTTTTTTGTTCTCATATTGGGGACTCCGAGAGAAGGCACCTTCACCGGAGACTCTAGTAGATCCACGAGCTCTACTTCGAGCGAGGGCATTTTGCAGCACCCTCCTAGCCTCTTTTGGGTCCTCTGAATTGTCAACTTAGGGGAAAACAACAGAGCCCCTCGAAAGTCCTGTATCAAGCAAAAACGGAGTTAGCAACTTATTCATGAAATTTATTATGTTCTTACAAAGATTAAAGGAAGAAGGACTTGGTTTACCATGCTTTTTGGCCTTCCACCCGTATTTGGGGGCCATCTCCTTCTATCGGGATTCTGGAGTTGTAATATCTAGAATTTTCTAAACCCATTGGTCCAGGACGTGAACTCGTGGCAGTTCCTATCAGATAGCTAAAACAAAGGAAACAGATAATCAGCAACGGCCTTTTCCATGAAGAAAGAAAGCGGAAAATCAAAAACTTACGAAAAAGGATCCACGACTCGGGAAAGACTAGAGTTGTGGCCAGGGTGATGTCCCTAGTAGCAATAATGACGATCCGCTCCATCCATCTATGGTAGTTGTCGTCGTCTACGCTACTGAGGAAAGCATGGTGACCACGCTTGCTAAAGTTAATTACTCCCCCACAGAAAATCTTGGGAGAGTAAAGGTTCATTATTTGTGCAAGAGTCAGGGTTTCCCGGGTCTCAGTGCATAGTTGACGAAAGCAGGCCACCGTCTGCCATATAAATAGGCCTACTTGTGATAAGAAGACCTGGTATCAGTGATATAACTCCAAAATTATTGGGTCGAGCCCTTCACTCGACCCCAATGAGAATGGACCTGAGGTAAAAAGATATATATAGACATACATAAACCCTTCCTTGGAGTAGGTTACTCGCTCTACCATATACGGGGTGTGGATTTCGAGATTGGGGAAGTTGCACTCCTCCTTCACAGTTGGGACACTAGAAGGACGAATGGAGGAGGTAATCATGCGAAGTGGCCAAAATCGGTGGCCTTGAGAAGTTGCAGAAGGAGCTTTTTCTCGAAGGTCGTTTGTAGTGCTGAGTTGAAGGGATATTATGGTACTAACAGTTGGAGGTTCAAAAATCAACATCAACCTCCTTGTGTTTGTTTTTCTTCGGGCCTACACCGAAGAAAAGACCGGTATTACCGAAAAAGCAATGTATAAAGACATGATGGTAAGAGGTTTGTAAAAGGAAGATGCAGAGAAGAAGAAAGACTTATGAAAACTGTGGGAGTAAAGAAGTAAAAATGATGAGTAGTAGAGAAGTTATAGACGACCAAAGTCATGGTCAAGATTACCTGGAAAATCGGCAAAAATATTTGTTGCATCGTGGTGCAACACGTGTTTGGGTTATTAAATGCGAGAAGACATGCGTCCTTTCAAATATCAGAAATTGTTCAGGAACTTTCCCACCTAGTAAGAAATCATCACCTACTTCACGGTAACACTAGGTTGCGTCGCCGAAAAGTAGGAGAACTATCTGTATGGGGTAAATTGGTTGATAACAGGTGGCCAAATGGTAAGATGACATGTGAAACCGAAGATACACAAAATACGAGTTGGGAAACAACTAGTACCGAAGACGGTGTGTGTGATCGGTATCAGATGGATTCGGAAGAGAACATAGTCGGCTTTAGAAGTTCAAAGATTTACCATCAGACATCATTCGATGAAGGAATATTTGCTAGCTTTAAATGAACAGCCATTACAGAGAATATTGGCATTCAAGGCCCTGCCGTTACAAACTCATCAATAGCCCTTTTAATATCATTTAAGGAGGAGCTTGATCCTAGGATCTTGTTTCCCTAGGTAGAACTATAAATAGTAGGGTTAACAACCATTGTAGGGACAGAAAACACTATGTACGTAGAAGCTATACTATTTAGCTTTCATACTTTACTATTTAGCTCTCAATTTAATAGCTTCATCATTGCTTTATGTTTATTTTTACTTGCTCTCGGAAAGGCTGAGTTCAGAACCAGGCTTGTTGTCTTCTTTAATTTCATTTGCTAAATCTTAATTTCAGCCTAATTTCTTTATCGTTTTAGGGTCAAATCGATTCGCTTGTCTATAAATGATGTTACAAATTCAATTGTACCATTTTATTGGTAAACACATGTGTCTCAGAAAAACCCTCGATTTCACGTATGAATTTTGACTCCAATACGCGTCTACATTACCTTCAATCTTTCTTAAATTTTGTATATTACCTCATCTATGCGTTTTTGATGAACATCAATCATACCCATTGAGAAAATAATTTTTTTGCATAAAATTTTTGAATGTTGTATATCATTGATAATGAATTTTCACATTAAACCATTATACTGGCTGCGGGTCGCCTCGAGAAATGCAGCTCACCTAGTCTTCGTATCATCCATGCTGCTACGTCCAGTAGGCCGCTAGAAATACCTGTACCTGTGCAACAAAATGCACAGCAAGTGTACCATGAGCACGAAAACAATGTGTACTCAGTAAGTACCCCACCTAATCTCGAAGAAGTTGAGACAAGAGGTCGACTTCGACACTTACTAGTAGTCCAATGATTATACATCAATAATATAACAAGTTGAGGGTTTATATAAACATGAATGTAGTTCAATAGAGTGAAGAAAGTAAACAATTCTTTCTTTTATATGAAATTTTCCAATTTCCTTTTTCATCATTCATACACATATTCTCAAGACGGGAAGAAGCAATATCAACTTCAGTAAATTACATGGCAAGCAATAAAGCATGCGCAAATCATGCCGAGGACGTACGGCCCGATCCAACAATATTTAAACTGTGCACTACCAGAGGGTCGAGTGGCGCGAACCATAGATGCATCTATTTAATCTACCGAGGCGTTCGGCCCGTTCCACAATAGATAAACACATTCAACAGTCAAATCAATAATTCATCGAGGAGCAATTATTCAGGAAAAGGCAAGTTTCGCTTTTAAAAGTCAAGTAATGATACCTAGCCCTTTAGAAATTCATTTACACGTTTCGATATGTTTTAAGCATTTTTATATTTGTCAACAAGGTTGCATTTATTACAAGTAAGCATGCTTTTGGGTCCTAGAATACCCGGACAAAAGCATAATAGTAGCTACGCACGGACTCCCGTCACCTCGTGCGTACGTAGCCCCCACAAATAGGAGCACATAACCAATTAACTCACCTATGGGGACAATTCCCTCTTACAAGGTTAGAAAGGAGACTCACCTCGCTCCGAAGATCCATAACCGGCATTACACGCCCTTCCGAAGACTCACATTGATGCACAACGCTCCAAAACTAGCCAATGATTATGCAAATCCATTACATATGTTCAATTACTCATAATAATCCAATTTATAATAATTCCTAACCCCGATCGAAAAGTTGACAAAAATGCCCTCAGGTCCACGTGCCCGGATTCTAAAATTAT
Organism: Nicotiana attenuata; assembly: GCF_001879085.1. Taxonomy (NCBI): domain Eukaryota; kingdom Viridiplantae; phylum Streptophyta; class Magnoliopsida; order Solanales; family Solanaceae; genus Nicotiana; species Nicotiana attenuata. Next base: position 9,858,034 of record NC_031999.1, read on the forward strand.
TCGAAGATAAAGTTTACCCATAACCTCACGAACTCAAATATATATTTTGCTCACAATTCCATGATGAAAATCGTGGTTAAAGTCCAAGAATATGAATTTTCTAGGTTTACCTCAAACCCCCAAATTCCTACAATTTCCATGTCCAAATCCGTGTATAATCATGTATTTAACTCAAAACTAGCATAAATTACTTACCTCATGCTTGGTGGTGAAAATGACACCTCAAAGTTGTTCCAAAATCGGCTCCAATGGAAGAAATGGGGTTGAAATGAACCCAACCCCCGATTTAAAAGAACCTCTCTGCCTCCAGCATTTCCGCACCTGCGGTCACTTGACCGCTTCTGCGGTTCCGCAGGTGCGACATACCCTCTGCTTCTGCGGTCCTCCTCCAAGCCCTCAGCTTCCGCATCTGCGCCTCTCCTTCCGCAGGTGCGGTCCCGCATCTGCAGTAAAATGATCACATCTGCTGTCCCAGCCTAGCCGGCCTATTTCCGTTTCTGTGACACAAAGGCCGCTTCTGCGGCTCCGCATCTACGGCCCAAGTCTCGCAGGTGCGGTTACACCAGCAGGCAGCACCTTCAGCTCTTCCTCCAAATTCCAATTCGATCCGTTAACCACCCGGAATCCAGCCGAGGCCCCCGGGACCCCAACCAATCATGCCAACCAGTCCCAAAACATAAAGCGGACCTGCTCGAGGCCCCAAATCAAATCAAACAACGCAGAAATCACGAATCACACCCCAATTCGAACTTTATGATCTTTTAAACTTCAAACTTCTACATTCGATGCCGAAACCTATCAAATCACGTCCGATTGACCTCAAATTTTGCACACAAGTCATATTCGACATTATGGACCTACTCCAACTTCCGGAATCAGAATCCGACCCCGATATCAAAAAGTCCACTTCCGGTCAAGCTTCTAAAAAACCTTCAAATTCCTATCTTTCGCCAAATGACTCCAGAATGACCCACAGACCTCCGAATTCGCTTCCAATCGCGCTCCCAACTCCAAAATCACCATACGGAGCTATTCCCAGACTCGGAATCCTAAACGAACATCGATAACACTGAAATGCACTTCAACCCAAACTTATGAAATTCGTCCAAAAATGCTAACTTCCACAATAGGTGCCGAAACATTCCCGGGTCCTCCAAAACCCGATCCGGATATATGCCCAAGTCCGACATCATCATACGAACCTGCTGGAACCTTCAAATCCCGATTTCGAGGTCGTTTGCTCAAAAATCCAATCTTAGTCAATTCTTTCTACTTAAAGCTTCCGAAATGAGAATTCTCTTTCCAAATCAACTCCGAACTTTCCGGAATTCAATTCCAACCATGCGTACAAGTCATTATACCTGAAGTGAAGCTACTCAGGGCTTCAAACCGCTGAACGACACGCTAGAGCTCCAAACGACCGGTCGAGTCGTTTCAAAAACCATTATTTGTTTGGATTGGGTGTTGTTGCAAATAATTGGGAATATGGTTTGGAGTTTATATCTCAATTTTGAGAGTGTTTTGGTGAATATTAGACTTGATTTTGGTTGAATTTTATATTGAAACTCGAAGAAGAAAAAGAAAACAAGACATACATTATACTTAGGAAATTGTAGTACAGTTGTAGTAAAATTGTCGAAAAGTTGTATTATATATATATATATATATATATATATTTTAATTTAAATATTGTATGAAAGTTGTAGATAAGTTGTATAATATATAATTAGTTGTATGAAATTTATTTTTACTATGTATAAATCAGATACAAAATATAGAAAAGACATATTGTATAAAATTTGTATAATAATTATATTTAAGTTGTATGATATTGGAGTTGTATTCAACTGGGTAGAAATAATGTATGAAAGTTGTAGATAAGTTGTAGGTTAGTTGTAAATAAGTGTATACTGTATAATTAGTTGTATGATTTTTATTTTTAGTATGTATGAAGTTGTAGATAAGTTATAAGTAAGTTGTATATTATATAATTAGTTGTATAAAATTTATTTTTAGTTTATATGAGGTTGTAGAAATATCAAATTTGTTTCAAATCTTTTACGAACGCTTCAACTCCAACTATGTTCTGTTTGCGATATTCACCACTGTAATTCAGGTAGGGTACATGGCTATTGTTGGGTCTTTCCAACTTTGTCTCTCCTGTTCCATTCGCAGTTGTTTGACGCAATGAAAAAGGAGGGAATTGATATCAGAAAGGAGTACCGTTCTGACACATGGATTCCTTATGGTGCAGTAGCTGAAAAAGTGCCAACAACTCATATGAGCGAAGATTCATTGTTCCAAGAAATTTGAAATTACCGGTTGCTGGGTATGCAATAGATATTGCACTCGTCGAGTATCCTCCAATTTATCCCGTTAATACAAAGAAAAGAAAGTAGTAATCACCCTAAGAGGTGCAAAACACCTGTAATCGTTCTAACATCATTGAAACACCACATCTTCATTCTCTTTGTATTTCCTTTTAGAAAATCCTAATTACAGATACTTCGGCATATGTGGAGTGTATGTGCTAGCAGCCTTTGTCATAACTGTACTTGAGTGAACCAATATAAAAGCTACTCGCTTTTGGGTTGGGTTGCTTGATGTTCTCATTCGTGCTTTAGTGCAATTGAACTGTGAAGCTTTAGACATGTAATTATGTCGATTTTAGTTTAGGCTTTTTATCTTTTTGGATTCCACTATACTTTTGGTGCAGAAACTGATAAACATGGTTGAATGAGGTAGGGACAGATCGAATGAGGGGCTTTCAATTATTTTTTCTTTTCTGGCACATCTTTTTTTGTAACTGCTGCCTGAATCACGCTTAAAGAAGGAAACACAGCTGGAAGGAGACTCTTTAAAGGATTTGTATATACCTGTAAAGAAACCATAGTTATAGAGGGTAAATTACAACTCTAAGATAATTCTAGTAAATAAGTTTGAAATATTGTATAGGAATGAAAAAATTCCATATCTATTTGTGGGTTATTTCTGTAGTTTTCTTCTTTTCTTTTATAGGTAAAACCGAGCTAACAGTCCTATTCATTTTTTGGAAAAAATTACTTTTTGTTATAAATAGAATTGTATTTATGGTGAATGTCTATATTTAGAGAGATTCTAGGGTTCATTGCTTAGTGGCTAAGTCACTCTCTCCCTATAAATAGAGGGTTATATTCAATTGTAATTCATCCAATATCAATAAGAATTTTCTCTCCCCACTTTTCCCCGCAATACTTTTCTTCTTCTTTTATTATTTCATAACACGTTATCAGCACGAGACTCTAACCAATTGAGTAGAAGCTTTGAAGTTGAGCATAATGATTGTCAATTGTTCCATGAACTTCCTTCATGATTAAATTCTGAATTTAAGGTAAGTATCTTACTTTATTTTTTTCTTTAAATAATTCTTGATATTCTATAATTTGATTTTAAATACAAGCAAAGACAATAAATCTTGATTTTAACTCTAATGGAGTTTGAAAGAAATTATAACCACCCAAAGTGGTAAAATTTCTATGTCTTGCCATGATCAAATTCATGTATGATTATGGGCACAAAAAGTGGAAACCCGTCCCGTTGAATTTGCTCCATTCTCATTCCCTTAAGAGAATGTGATAGCAATATGTAATAAGTCTGAAAGAAGACAAAATTATTACCGTGAAGGTATCAATGAATGTGGACGTGGCAATAGACGAAATTATAATCGCTATCATTGTGATAATGAGAATAACTAGGATTCTCAAATTAAAATCCTTCACTCTGTGAAAGTAATATTTGTCATCGATTTGACATGAGATTTTATAAAGCACATACAGATGATTATGGTCCATTCATGATGTGAATGTGACAACATCTGATTTATGAATACATTATTCATTCTTGGAAGAATATGAACGTGCTAGTGGTAGTGAATATACCACACTCACCTCTAGAAGGAGGTTTGGGATGATATAAGAAATCAATGTCATTATTATGGCATGAATGGTCATTGGTCACCTACCTACTGTATGCCAAAATATTTTGGCAATGTGATTGTTAAAGGAAACAATAATGCAAGAAACAAATCTCGCATATAATTTTGACCATGACCATAATGGTATAACTTTCTCCTTAAAAGAGATATTCACCATATGGATGTTGATGAATATGTGGTAGTACAAAATTAATTGAGAGCTCTAGAAGAGCCAATTATACTATTTTGGAGAAAATTGATTATCAATAAGACGTTGTGTTGTAGTAAGTCTCAAAGAAACTTATTGAGTTTCTAAAGTATTCGCGAAAGCGGTTGGTCATGCTGAGACTATAAATAAAGGAAAGATTTAATATCTTCTATTACTACAACTTGTAGCGAGGTAATATGTATGTGAAAAGCTACCCGCTTTATTCTCAAGTTTGTACTACACAAATAAAAGAATACCACAATAAAGTGGATGTTTATTGATATAAAAACCCATATCATAATAAACTTGGAGTTTATTAATAATTGCACACGTCATGGTGTAAATCTGAAGTTTATCAATATTGATAATTTATTCAGTTGGCATAATTGGTTTACCCATATCAATTTAAGTATGATGTGCAAAAATAAAAGAGAATTCACATGGGTAAATATTAAAAAACTAGAAAGTTGAATTCTCTTATGTTGCATGTTTTCATTAATTAATATACCAACTAAAATTGGGATTGAATCCCATGAATGCTGGAAATATCAAAGGTGAATATGGGCCCATTCACCTGCCATGTATACCACATAAGATGCATCTATGAGATGGTTACATATGCGATTATTAATAACCCGCAACATGGTATTTTGCGAGGTAACTTGCTCAATAATTTAATTTCGAGCATAATTTCCAGATTTTCTATTCAAGAAGTTCATCTTGATAAGTTGGTTTACATCACAGTTGGTTTAGCAAAATGATTTATTAAGTGTCTCTACTTAATTGCTAAACAATTGCTTATGTGAACAAAGTTATCTATATCAGTTTGATATACGTTATATACCAAAGTATATTATTTTCTCCCCTCACAAGTGGTTCAGGGTCAGGAACCAAATAATTCCATCTTATTATTATTATTGATGTGCAGTGTGTATTTTGATTAACACTATAATGCACAAAGATGGGTTCCCTAAATTGAGGTAACAAGTTAGTTTTTCTATCATGAGGGAGAGACATGATAAACAGTTGAGAAAAAGTTACGTGGAATGAATTATCATTTGTACATCTAGATCCTCGAATAAGATAATATGAACTTGAAGTTCATAAAAGAATAATTCATTGGCAATATATTGCAAAGCATGCCAGACGCATTTGCTAACCCAAAGAAAGTAACTATATTCTCATTGCAAATGCTCCTATTAAGTCCTAGAAGGACAAAGTCTATGGTAAGCTTAAAGCATATAGACAAATCGGTTTCAAATAAACTTCTTGATAAAGAAGATGAGCAAATGATCTAAACGATCATAATAAAGGAGGCAAGTGATCTAGAAGATCACATGACATAACACTTCACAAAATCTCAGGAAAGATTTAGGTACCTGAAAATATAAATGAATAGATCTCTATGTCATGTCTTTATGAAAAATGTTGGAACCGATATATAATGTTCGTCGACGACATCCATGATAGTGCTAAGTATAGATGACGATCTTAAGTTTGTCGAATACAGAAACAAAAATATTGGCCAAATGGTAGAGAAACAATTCAAGCAGAATTGGTTTCATATGAAAGACAAGTAGTTTTGGACCTGCAGTTCAAACACTTGAAAGTATAAAGTCAATGATATGTGCAATCAGTTTTCGATATCTTATTTGTCTAGCATGACATGAAAACTTGAATTAGAGTCTATTATGTGACTTATATGACAATCCTTGAAGGATTTAAATTGCTTGAAGCATATACAATTCTTGACCTTGAAGTACCACATCCTCAGTGCATTATGCACAAATGTATCTTGCTATAACTATAAGCATAATAATATGATAGCAAGGGTTTTCACCCCTTTGTGAAGATATTGAAATGATGATTCCAACAAGATCATATAAAGACAATACATCTATCAGGGATAATGATTTCAAGGTGAAACAAATTCGTTGAACTTAATATGGCCGATTTGTTCGTCAAATCTCTACCAAAGATCTTTTGAAGATGGTGCAAAAGATTGGAATGCAAATGCTTAAGGATGTGAATTGATGCTCTCATCAGGGGGAGTTAATACGCGTTGTACTCTTTTTCCCTTACAAGGTTTTGTCCCATTGGATTTTCCTTGCAAGGTTTTTAATGAGGCAACCAACAGGCGTATTTCTAAACATGTGTACTCTTTTTCCTTTTCTAGAATTTTTTTTTCCATTGGGTTTTCTTTTAGTTAAGGTTTTAACGAGGCACATTATCTGTTGGATAGACATTCAAGGGGGGGTGTTATAAATAGAATTGTATTTATGGTGAATGTCTATATTTAGAGAGATTCTAGGGTTCATTGCTTGGTGGCTAAGTCATCCTCTCCCTATAAATAGAGGGTTCTATTCTATTGTAATTCATCCAATATCAATAAGAATTCTCTCTCCCCGCTTTCCCTGCAATACTTTTCTTCTTCTTTTATTATTTCATAACACTTTTCAAATACACAATTACTCATAGCTAGTTGAATTGTTCAAACCAAAATGGAACAATATTTACCTTCTAAAAAAAATGACCTTTTAAAATTGATTCTTACTTAATTTATCAAGAAAATACTCATTTTCCTCCTTTGAATATGAATCCTTTTTTTATTACTGTTATATTGTTAAGCCGGATAAAATGTCCCACGCGGTTTCATATACTTTCTTGACAAAGACTACTTTTTATTTAAATTTAACCTGTCGACAATGTAAAAAATATTTACATTTAAATAGTTACAGATAAATTTCTTGATAAATACTAATTGATAATGAAAATGGCCACATACCAAACAATTAGTAAAAGAACTTATCGCATGTATTTAGTAGCGTGATCAATTTGATGTGCATCTATCGTTTCATTAATTGTTTGTGCTCTATAGTACTAATCTCCTCTAGTGCTTCTCCGTTTGCACATTCTATGCATAATACTCAACTAGGATGTTTAAAAGAATGAGACATCGAGTCAAATCAAAAACTAACTAATGTTTTTGTAAACCAATGTTTTAATTTGGTGTTAAGTTTAGAACACCGACAATATTTGATTTGTATCAGTAGGTAAAGAGAAAAAATCTAACCAACCTAACAATATATATACACACATACATATTTACTTTTATTTAGATTTTTTAAATACTTTTAGCCATAAAGCAATTTTTACACATATATTCATGGTGCTTGCTTAAGTTTTCTATTTTTCTAAATAAAGTTATTTATGAGTGATTTATTGATTGTTTTAGTCTTTAGGTTAAGTAAGTTCGAAATATATGAATGTAAGGTTGTTGTTTAATTATGAAAGTGAACACTTTTTGTGTCATGGTGAAATTTCTCACATATGTTTCACATATACGACATCTACAAAATTATATATTTAGCACTAGTTGATGAATGAATTAAATTTGTATTTCATGTAAAAAAAAATTGGGAAAACCCCTACTTTATTTAATTTGTATATTTAACAAACATAATGGGGTTGAATTTGTTTAGAAAAAAATTGAACCATACTGTTGTATAGGATAAAATCGGTTCATATTAAATACTCGGATGAAAGCATGACACATGGAATCAGAGGCAGACGGAAGATGGAGCGAGTGGAACTCAAGACCGGGGGCAACAACTTCGGTTGGCACCGAGTAGATCCCAAAAGGGAACATAATCAACAAAAACAAACGAATATTTGTCACCAAATGACATTTAATGAAGAATATTCCTTAGTATTAAATACACAGTCGTTACAGAGAATTTTGGCATTCATGGTCTATCGTTACATATTCATCAATGGCCCCCATTATTATCATTTAAGATGGGCTTGATCCAAGGACCTTGTTTCCTAGGTATTGCTATAAATAGTGGCTTCAATAACCATTGTAACACACGACAATCTCTGACAAACTTATGCTACACACTATCCTAAGCTAAATAATACTTTATTTTCTGTCTAACGTTGTTCTTATTGCTGCATTTGGAAGCCTTGCTCCCAGAACTAGGATATCTGCTATATATCTCGATTTCAACGTTAAGTTTTCCATTTTATTTAATTCATTAATCATTTTAGGATCAAATCAGTTTGCTTATCTATAAACCACGTAACAAATTACCGTTTTACGGGTAAATAATTTGGCACCCACCGTGGGGCTTAGAAAGCTGCGTAATTGAGTTGATCCTTGCGTTTATTACTAACATGTTTGATTCTTTGTTTCATAGCAAAATCGAAAAAATGGCAGCTAATGATGTCAAAATCACACACAACATTGAGGCGCAAGAGAATCTGCCTCAACATGAGGATTCGAGCAGTGACACCTGCAACAAGAAGGACGTAGCAACTCCGGTCCATGGTGGGCGTTATCACTCCTGATGACTCTAAGGACGAGCACGTTACGGAAACAGTAAGGATTTTGAGGGAGCAGCAAAAGCCCATCATGGGCCATCTCTCAAGGCAAGACCAGGCCATGACACAACTAAAGCAGGCATTGTCAGGTGCTTCCAACAATAAGAATGGAAGAGGCCCTATTCCTCCCGGCGCTCCCGCAAATCAAACAGCTCAAAGGGTTGATAACAACACCCCGAGGGGAGAGGCTGGCTTCAATGGAACCAGGGAAATCAACAATGGATCTGGTAACGACAACGGTAAAGATCCCTTCAAAACCGAACTCACGAGATTCATAAGGGAAATGAACGAGCTGATGGGTCAGAACGTGAAAGAGTTCCATGCTAGAATGGACAAAATTTTGGGCGCACCACAAGTATTGAAGGGCCCAAACTCGAAGAAGTACACCCAATTGCCATTCAAACCGAGCGCAACACCAAAATTAATTCTGAAAAGGTTCAAAATGCTGGACATACCAAAGTATGTTGGGACTTCGGACCCTCAGGAGCACATCACAACTTATACAACAGCTGTGAAAGGAAACGACTTGTCTCAACATGAGATCGAGTCGGTCCTTCCGAAGAAATCCAGAGAAACCCTCACGAGCGGGGCCTTGACATGGTATTCACTCCTACCTGAACACTCGATCGATTCCTTTGAAATACTCGCAGATTCTTTCATCAAGGCCCATGTTGGGCCAGGAAGGTCTAGACCCGGAAGGTGGACATATTCAGAATTTCGCAAGGAGAGTCTGAATTGCTACGCGAGTTCGTGATCAGGTTTCAGAAAGAAATGATGTTGTTACCGGCCGTACCAGATGAATGGACAGTTGAGGCATTTACTAAGGGGTTAAAACCGAGGAGCTTCGACGCTTCCCGGAAGTTGAAAGAAAGCTTGATCGAGTTCCAAGAAACCATATGGGCTGATGTCCATAACCTCTACGAATAAAATAAAAGGATAAAAGATGATAAGCCGGGTTCCCGGCATAAACCAAAGGTCGGGATCGAGAAAAGAACAGGGATAAATCAAAAGAATACTTTGATGCAGATCGATGATCTTCTTAGTGTCGTTTCTTGCCCTACGAGAGGGCTGAAGGATGCAACAACAAGGGATTCCGGTCGGTGGATAGGTTCGCCCCCGATAGAAAGGTTGATCGCAGCAGGAACAACAGGTCATTGCAGGACAAAGAGGTATCGAGTTCCTAGGATTCCACTTATCCCAGGCTATCCGAGTATAATTTCAATGTCACCGTAGTGGAGCTGGTAACAGCGATGAGGAGCATAAAGGAAGCACGATTCCCGAGGCTAATGAGATCCGATACTAATCAGAGGGATCCTAATTTATGGTGTGAATATCGTGGGACTAATGGCCACTAAATTGGGACTTCTGACATCTGCGCGAGGAGGTAGCAATACTGTTGAAAAATAGCGATCTCAGGGAATTCTTAAGCGACCGGGCTAAGAACAATTATGACCGCAATCGAGACAACGCAGAGCCCTCGAAGATAGGGGAAGACCCTCCTCGACTAACTATCAACATGATTTTCGGGGGGGGGAGGGGGGAGGGGACGACAGTCAGACGGTCGTACGTACCTCGGCGAAGACGAAACGAAACGCGTAAGTACGTCG
>NC_031999.1:9868203-9917879 GCF_001879085.1 Nicotiana attenuata
GAGGGGGACAAGATCAGCGGTGTAACCTTCTCGGCAGCGAAAAAGACAGTAATCGGTCACTCATAGTAAGAGACTCCGAGAAGTCACCGAAGACGACATCACCTTCACAGAAAAAAACGTCGATGGACCTTTTGGTTGACCCAGGAAGTTCAACCAATATCATTCAATGGAGAGTGTTGGAACAAGCCAAGCTAATCGGAAGCATCATTCCAGCAACAAAAATCCTTGCCGGATTCAACAAGTGTGATGACCCAAGGGGAGATCTTGCTGCGTTCAAGTGCCGAAGGGGTCACGAAGACCACCCTATTTGAAGTGGTGGACGACGACATGGGATACAATATAATTCTCGGTAGACCATGGTTACATGAGATGAAAGTTGTTCCATCTACATATCATCAAATACTGAAATTATCGACTTCAGAGGGAATCAAACAAATAAGAGAAAATCAACTGGCAGCAGGGGATATGAACGTGGTATCGGTTCTAGCAGCAAAGGGAAGTAACTCAACGCATAGCAATTACAGGAACCGACAACTGCTCCCGAACCAAATGAAGATGACAAAGGAGGGGAGTCGTCAGAATCCTACCAGATACCAAGATATTTTCAGGTATCGGAAAAAACGGACGCGACCAAGTCCACGACAGAAGAACTTGAACAAGTGGCTTTGTTCGAAAAAATCCTGGAGAGAAAATTCCACTTGGGGACAGGCCTCAACCCCGAGCTCAGGTCAGGATTTAGTGATTTTCTTAAAACTAACATTGATTGTTTTGCATGGTCGCACACGTATATGAGATGTATCTCGGTGGAGGTGGTCGTGCAAAAGCTAAGCCTGGACGCAAGTATCCCGCCGGTAAGGCAAAAAAAAATGCCTGATAGCCGAGGTCAGAAATAGTTTTGTCAAAGAAGAGGTAACTCGATTACTTGACTTCGGTTCAATCCGGGAGGTAAAGTATCCTGACTGTCTAGCTAATGTAGTTATTGTTCCAAAAAAGAATAATAAATTTCGAATGTAAATAGATTATAAGGACTTGAATAAGGCGTGCCCAACTCCAGAGGAATCAAACAAATAAGAGGGGATCAACCGACAGTAAGGGAAATGAACGTGGTATCGGTTCCAGTAGCAAAGGGAAGAAACTCAATGCATAGCAATTACAGGAACCGACGACTGCTCCCGAACCGAATGAAGATGACAAAGGAGGGGAGTCGTCAGAATCCTACCAGGTACCAAGATATTTTCAGGTACCGAAAGAAACGGATACGACCAATTCCACGACAGAAGAACTTGAACAAGTGGCTTTGTTCGAAAAATTCCTGGAGAGAAAATTCACCTCAAAAGGTATTATTGCTGATGGGCACCGCTTGTACTGAAAGTATGTGCTACACTCTTTTTTCCTTCGCCTAGTTTTTGTCCCAACTGGGTTTTTCTAGCAAGGTTTTTAATGAGGCGGCAATAGAAAGCATACTACGAAGAAAATGTCATCTGTATGGATAAGACCTTTAAATGAAAAGGCATTGAAACAACAAACCACTACGGGATGGTTAAATAGTCTTTGGCTCGGTGGCAAATTCCTAGTGGGAAGCAAAACTTGCCATCGGACCAAAGGCTATTCAACCGTTCACAAGTGTTTTTCCTCGAACAAGCCACTAGGTGGTGGTTAAATAATCTTTGGCTCGATAGCAAAGTTCCTAACGAGAAACAAAGGTTGCTATCGAACCAAAGATTATCCAACCATTCACTAGTATTTTTCCTTCAAAGGAGCAAGACTTCCAGTGTTCCAATTCGCATTTTTCGCATTCGAACACTGGGATGCGGTATAGTATGAGGATACGACAACCTGATTGCCACGAAAGCTGGGACTGCGAGGCCCGAGAATAATAAAGTCTCATCGGGATCGGGGACTGCACATGTGTCCTCGTAGAAACAAGTTGCACAGAATAGCCACATGTATTGGCAATTTCTTTTCTTTCATCACTCGTTGCTTATGTATTTTTGAAGATAGAAGGAATAAAATGAAGTCCTTTTATTTTTATCTTGTTTTTTATCTAAATGATGAATTGATTTTATCATTTGAAAGTTAACTAAGTACTTCAAATGATAGTGCCAGAATAAACAGGAGACATCCTCTTCAAGAGAATCATAAACATAAAAGGGTCCTCTCTTATGAAACCCTCATAGTAAAGGGTTGGTTCCAGAGGAGTTTATGCCCGTAACCCAAATGATATCGGGGGAAAATACACCCGAAGCCTTCCCTACTTTGACGCAAAAAGAATAAACTTTGTGCAATGCTTAAACAAAAAGTACTTTTATTTATTCAACATGCCAAGAAGCACAAGTACAAAAATACAAAAGGAAAACAACAAGGAAAAAAAGCAAAAAAGCTAAACTGCATCGCCACCAAAACACGGGGGAAGAGAAGCATCTACGCCCTCGCGAGAAGTAGGTGGGTCTGCAGTCGGCACAGGATCTTGGACTTCATCATCATTCTCTTCAAGTTCCTCCTCGGTTCCTGAGGACTCAAAACTGGAACTAGAAGAATCAGTTGCATCAGGCTGAGCCGGGAGGCGTTCTCCTACAGCTAACTCCAGCGTTCGGGCCTTGGTGATCTCATCGTTGATATCAATCTGCTTTGGCCTATTCCAAGGTTTTTCTCCTCATGTGGTACATAGAATGTGTCTTTTCAATAAGGAGTGAATCCCCTTGAGTGATGAAGTTTTGCTTTAAGCCTATCAACCTCGGTCAAATGGCCATCCCGCTCGGATCTACATGGCAATAAGGCTAAGATCGACATCACGGATTATGGTTATATGAACCTTATTATGATCCACGATCTTCTTATACGTATCCTCCATATGGGCACACTTCTCCTCGGTACGAGCAGCCTCTTCAGATTTGGAATTTAAGGCGGCCTCCAAGTTATTCACTCGCTCAATAGACGCAGGCTCGCGTTCGGCAGCAGCAAGCATGATATCTTGAACTTCAGACCGCTTAGCCTTAGCTTCTTGGAATTGAACATTTAATTGAGAAGCTTCTTGACTAAGGTCCACTACCTCCTGCTCGCTAAGCTGTAGCGGAGCCTCAAGATCATTCGCCTTAGCGACTTCGCTTCTAATACCAGGAGGCGCGCGACAAGTTGATTCCTATCGGCCAACAATTGATCCCGCTCTAACTTGAGTCCTTCTTTGTTGAGGATCAATTTTTGAAGGCCTCAAAGGCGAGGAAGTTGGCATGTAAAACAAATATCAAAGTCAGAACCTCTGTTGTAATAGATGAAGAGAAACAAGCAGTAAATGGAACAAGTAGAATACAGCTGATGCATTGTGCATGAAGTCATTTTATTTGCATTCATTATCATCTATTGAGAGGTTGTAAGGATTAAATCACGAAGGATTATGTCGTGCATTTGATTACTTATCATCATTTATCATATTATGGGAGGTTGAGAGTAAAAGCACGAAAGGTGATGCCGTGCCATTTTATTTATGATATTACATGGTGATGACGAGAATAAAAGCACGAAGGGTGATGTCATGCCATTTTTATTTCATTACCTTATTTGATTTTGGGATTGGTGATTTACTTGGTTACATTATTGCTTATTTTCGGAAGATGTTATTTGGTGATTTCGTGCTTGTCGTTCTTTTGATAGTTCCTCTTTCGCATGTCCCCTCCCAATTAATGTTTTAATTGCTCTACCTATTATTTTGTTGCTCTATCTATATATTCGTACATGTTTCAAGTAGGTGTCTAGTTATAGCCTCGTCACTACCCCATCGAGGTTAGGTTCAATACTTACAGAGTACATTAGGTAGGTTGTACTCACGCTATACTTTTTGCACTTCTTGTGCAGGTACTGGTGTTGATCCCAGTGGCGTCTAGTTGTGTTCTACTCGGATTCAGCTACATTCGGAGACTTGAGGTATAGCTGCATATCGTCCGCATCCCTGAAGTCCCCTTCTTTATCTATTCTACTGTTTATCTACTCTCAAACAGTTCTATTTGCTTCAGGCCATATGTGTAGTACTCTAGTTGCTCATTTATTCGTGACTCCGGATTCTGGGAGATGTTTAGATATCGTCATATGTATTTTATTATTCCATTTCAGACTATTTCAGTTTATTTTTATTAATGTTTTTTTTTGAATTGTTAAAATTAGTTAAATAATCTAGCTAGTGTTGGCTTGCCTAGCAAGTGAAATTTTAGACGCCAGTTTCTCCTAAATGTCAGTAGTTGGCTCTTTACTTTTATTTGGAGCATTGAGCACTTTATTATTCTCAGTTTCTATGGCAGTCTTTTCATCTTCTAACGCCAAGAATATGGTCTTTGAGATCTACTACAAATACCTCAAGGTTTTCTGTACTTATGTCTAGATCATTGTATGCAAGTCTAAGTGATACATAGTCAATCATTAATTATTTATTTTCATTAGAAATATCTATGTATGCATCAGTTAAGACACCTGACAGAGGGATTAATTTATTTTAAGAATAGGTGTGAATTTTGTTCTTGATGTCTTGAAATCTTATCATAGGTTCTTCATCTTCATTAACATCAGAGTTTGAGTTTTCTAGCAATGACAGGATATCTTCTGATTCTAAGTCATTATTCTCTTTGGCCCTTAATGATTGATCCTCTTCTTCACTTCCATCATCCTCACCTTCAGACTCATCCGTTGAGGATGATTGCATGATAGACATTTTTCTTTTCACAGTTTTGTCCATTGCCTTTTGGCATTCTTCGTCCAGGAACCCAGTCTTTTTCTGTTGCTTTCCCTTATCGAAATTATTCTTCTTCCACTCAATTGATGAAGTGGTCTTTCTTTTCACGCTTGTAGAAACCATCAATATTGTTATTGTTATTATTATTATTATTTTTCTCCACATTCTTGGATTTGGATTAACTAATATTCTTCCAGAAACCACCTTTCCTTATTGCCTGCTGGAAATATCTAGTTAGCAGTGCCATATCATCTCTTTCAACGTCAGGTTTGTGGGTGGTCTTGAGCACAAGGTTCTTGGTTTTGCGAGGTTCAAAAACTTGTCGATCCAGGCGATCCTGATTGAGTTTTAGCTCATAGGTCTGCAGGTTTCCAGTCAGATCGTCAAGAGTCATTGCATTCAGATTTCTAGCTTCAGTGTTAGCATTTACCTTGTTGTCCTGTGATGGGGCAGTATTCTTGCATTTTTTTCTCATAATCTTGTTGCGAGGAATAACTTCTCCAAGAGATATCAATTCATTGATAATGGCAGTGAGCCTAGTATGCATCTCCAGGATAGTTTCTCCCTCTTTCATCTTAAACAGTTCATATTGCTAGTTAGCATGTCAATATTTGACTACTTCACTGAAAGGTACCATCATGAGCACACTGCAGGACATCCCATATAGCTTTTGCATCTTTGTAGGCAGATATTCTATTGTATTCATCAGGACCAATTCCATAGATCAAAATATTCTTAGCTTTGGCACTCTTTTGAACTCCTTTAACATCTTATTTAGAGTATTTTTATCTTGGCTTTGGTCCAGTGGGGAGACCCTTGTCATCAAATAACATTGGGATCTTTGGTCCATTCTCAATAATGTCACAGAGTTTCAAGTCTTCTCCTTCTAAGAAATCACGCGTCCTTTCCTTCTACCATCCATATTATTTTCCACTGAACAATAGTGGCCTAACGGTTGATTGTCCTTCTTGAGCATCTGGTGGTGCAGCCATTGTAGATCATTTCAAGGTGTTAGCCACTTATAAAAGAACCTGCTCTGATACTAATTGTTATTTTAGACTTCACTTAGACACAAGAGGCCGGGTTGAATTGTGCGTTGCCTGATTTTTGCATTTTCAAAGAACCTGGTTCCTTGAACTATTTGAACAGACACAAACAAGAGTAATTACGGAAAACTAATCAACACGATTTGGAAAACTTTCTTGCTCAAGGAGTAAAACTCACTACCTACCTAGTAGGATTTTCCTCAAATATCCACTAACTTCAAAGAGCAATTTTATGTTATAACTCAATGGCCAAGGGGACTAACTCTAACCAAGGGGACTAACTCTAGTACCCTAGCCCCTAAAATCAACCTAATTGTAGTAACACCTTTCCAGACTAACTCTAGCCCAGAAAGCTAACAAAAATAACGTCTCAACAATAACCTATTATTACACTTCTATAAAAGCATATAGGTTAAAGACCAATAGACTCAACCTAACAACTAAAGAACTCGAGTAGTTTTACGTTCAAGAACCTCTTCTTCAATTGATTGAGTTCAATCTTTAGAAGTACTTTATTGCTTTGCTTGCTATTTTCAGAAGTATTCTCACAATTTCTCTCTATAACAGTAATCTTGAATTATGGAAAAAAGTTTTCTTTTATAGGTGCAAGGCCGACCGAAAGTCTTCTTCAATTAATGTTCCAAAATCTAAAATATTTTAGTTAAGAAAACCCTCTCCTATTTAGGCTTAGTTTCCTTATTTGATTCCAACTTTGCAACCTCCTTTCTTCCCACGAGTACTTTCAATATATGCATATTCCTTTTATTACACGAAGTCCACCCAGACGTGTATTTCTTCTTCGACACGTATAGGATATTCTAGGAATTCCCACTCGCATGGAAATACTGGCCTTTCGCGTCTGGCTTGCTTTCTTCAGCTGGCCTGCTGCAAACCTGGTTCACTTGACTTTCAACTTTAATATCATGTCTTATATGTACGACAGTCTTGTAACGCGCCAAACTAGAATATGAAACCTGATTCTCAGACAAAATTTGTCAATCATCAAAACATAACATATCCTCAGCTCAATAGAACGTAAATTGATAGTCTAGAACAAATGAAAATGAAAGCAGCAATTCTAACTTTCCATGTTTATCAATGTTACGCTATTTATAGTTTCTTTGTGCGAGAGCCAAAGTGGAAAACCATAAAAGAATATAGTAGTACTACTAACTCACTATAGCCAGTCAGGCTTAGTTGATACTATTTGATAGTCTAGGACAAATGGAAAGGGATTGAATGATTGATATTGATCAAGAAATGTCAATCAAAGCAACAATTCCAACTTGCCATGATATTATCAATGTTACGCTATTTATAGTTTCTTTGTGTGAGAGCCAGAGTGGAAAACCACAAAAGAGTATAGTAGTACTACTAAATCACTATAGTCAGGCTTAGTTGGTACTTTTTGATAGCCTAGGACAAATGAAAAGGGATTGAATGATTAATATTGATCAAAGAATGTAAATAAAAGCAACAATTTTAACTTGCCATGTTATAATCAATGTTACGCTATTTATAGTTTCTTTCTGTGAAAGCCAGGGTGGAAAACCACAATAGAATAGTAGTACGACTAAATCACTATAGCCAGTCAGGCTGAGCTGGTACTATTTGATAGTCTAGGACAAATGGAAAGGGATTGAATAATTGATATTGATCAAGGAATGTAAATGAAAGCAGCAATTCCAACTTGCCATGTTATTATTAATGTTACGCTATTTATAGTTTTTTTGTGTGAGAGCCAGAGTGGAAAACCGCAAAAGAATATAGTAGTACTACTAAATCACTATAGCCAGTCAGGCTGAGCTGGTACTATTTCATAGTCTAGGACAAATGGAAAGGGATTGAATAATTGATATTGATCAAAGAATGTAAATGAAAGCAGCAATTCCAACTTGCCATATTATTATCAATGTTACGCTATTTATAGTTTCTTTGTATGAGAACCAGAGTGGAAAACCGTAAAAGAATATAGTAGTACTACTAAATCACAATAGCCAGTCAGGCTGAGTTGGTACTATTTGGTAGTCTAGGACAAATGGAAAGGGATTGAATGATTGATATTGATCAAGGAATGTAAATGAAAGCAACAATTCCAACTTGCCTAATATGTTATTACCAATGTTATGCTATTTATAGTTTTGGTACTGTTTCTTTGTGTAAGAGCCAGGGTGTAAAACCGCAAAAGAGTATAATGGATGCAAAAAGCTGAATTAAGTGGAAATTACGCTTGTCCTCTTCTCTGTGCATTTATGTAGATTCTTTTTCCTTTGTTTTTGCTCTAATGGCAAATGCATGGCATAACTTAGAAAGAGCTACGCATATAATTAAAGCTTCACTTGAGAACAAACATTGCCCCTCTCCGAACGGTACTCAATATATGCATAGATAACGTACATTTAAATAGGTGCACAAGTTGTACAAAGCCTGGATATCCGTATTATGCTTAATTTGTCATTTAACTTAAAAGCACTACTAAAGTCCAAGAAATTATTAGAAAAATTAAAAAACTGAAAATGAAATCAAGAAAGGCTTGAGGCGTAAAATCGACTTTCTTTAAAGGAAATATTGCTTGTATATTGATTGAGAAAAATATGAGACAAAACATACTTTCCCAACATTATCACAAACTATACTTACAGAAATTATATACCATAGACCAAAATTTTAATGTGAGATGCAAAACGTACCTGTATCCCGTTGTGCTTAATTTGTGAAACTTTATTGTATTGCTTCATAGTTAAGAGTGAAACATATAATGTTTAATACTAAATACTTAAGAGAGAGACATGATGTTTTATTGGATATATTATAACTTTGTAGTGTTTATTTATCAAATGTTTAGTCGACTATCTTAAATTGTGCAATATAACCTTAAAACGCATTTTATGTTCCATTGTTTGATTGAATATTTAGCATTTTCTTTTAGTTGTATGGTTCCTAACTAATATATTTGGAAAATTTTATATACTTAGTCATGCAATACTAACAGTTCATAAGTTTGAATAATAGCCCATATTTGGTTTTCATGCCTAGATCACTGTTTTGCAGGAGATTGTCATTAATTTTTGAGCATTGAGATAGAAAGATATCTCAATATATAATTTTTTGAAATGTGAACAACTTAAACAACAAATATATCGAAAACAAGTTATTCTATCTCACCAAATTATTTAACTGATATGTGCGTTTTCCTGACTTGCCATTGTATTTCCTATTTTTCTTGTAATTTTATTCAGTAGAACTGATGTTACTTTGTGAAGCAAGTTAAGAATTGAATGTACGCATTAAACCTATTTACATGATTAAGTTGGTTTTCACCTGTTATTACTCCTTGTTTACCTCGAAAATACGAGTAACAATTAAATTTGATTTGTGGTTTTAAAGATATGTGATTTAGTTCAATACCAATTACTAATCAAGAAATATGAAGTAGAAGTGAAAGAGACAAGTGAATCAAACCAATGTTACTTGACAGCAGTGGCCTCGAGATGGTGACCTCGAGACGGGATAAGAGCAATAAAGTAAGAAAAGTAAAGCAAGAGCAGTAGAGCTAAAGGACAATGCTGATAAACAATAGGCAAAAAGTAGAGAGTATATTCTCTTCTCAGTGATTATATGTCGTTCCAAATGATTGGGGTTCCCTTTATATAATAGGTTCTAAATATGGAATATTTCTATCTACAGTAGGAAATATTCTTGATACAGCTGTCTAACCGCCTAGTACGGAATTGTACAGTTATATTCTGGGATTTGCGCCATGATTTTGGGGACGTGGAAGAAATCTAGCCCATTCTGTTACAAGTTCATAATGGTACTATTCGGGGTCGAGCATACTTGGCCTCGGTATTCCTTGTACTCCTATCTCTCGAGTATTGTGTTCTGTCTTCGAACTCTAATCTGGTCCACCGGGCTCGAACTCGACCTCGCCCGGACTCGGGCCTAGGATGGACCCTCGAGCCTATAAATCGGAGGCATAAGATTTTGACCGTATACAGATAGTCTCCGCGTTTCTTAGAATAAGATGATAAGAAACGATTTCAACCTCGATTGTCCCGAGCCTCTCATGATGACGCCATGCCCGTGACGTAGGCTCTCATGATGACGTCATGCCCGTGACGTAGGCTCTTTGAACCTCAATTTTCCGGAGCCTATCATCTACTAACTTTTGCATCCTACACCGGTACAACGTCCCAAGGATGAACATTCTTGGATCGTTGCTCGTGCATCTTGCAACCTTTTTTTGTTTTTTTTCTAATAGAAGGTAAAGCTACATCTTCTTGTTTTCCCTTCTGGTCTTTTTCCTTTGCCGCTCTTTTTTAACGGATTATAGCCCAAAATTTCAACAGAATGCTCGATCCTCGCTGCTGGAAATATAGTTACATTTATCGAGGGTTCTCTGCCCTAAATTTCTTCAGGTACACAAACATTTTCAAAGATCAAAATGGGGTCCCCGGGAAGGAGTTTCTTGATGATGCCGCTCTTGAGGACGTGGCCTTAAAACTAGATTAGGTTCTTGGCTTTTGTATTTTGCTTCTTTGTTCCTGTGTAAGGATCCTTCGTGGATATTGTAAAGATATTTTGTAACCATCTCTTGGAAATATAAAAGGATCTCTTTGTCTCATTTTTGGCTCGTGTTGTATTTCATATTGTTTTTATTTATGGAATACTTCAACTGTATAACTTGTATGATTGGTCCGAGAATTTGTTTGGACTCGGGATATAATAAACCCTTAGGTCTTTATCGATAGATATAGTAATCCTCGAGCTAAGTTTAAATTGATTCGATGTGAGCTCGGGATATCGTGACTCTTGAGTCCAAGTCGAGTGAGAACGGAGTCTCGAACTATATGTTTTTGGCCCTTAAGCCTTTCGAAGTTGGCCCTTAGGCTCTTATATATCGGCCCTTAGGCTCTTTAAGTTGGCCCTTTGGCTCTTTAAGTTGGCCCTTAGGCTCTTTAAGTTTGCCCTTAGGCTCTTTAAGTTGGGCCAATTCGGCCTCTAGAATGGCTATATAATTTTTTCCTCTTTTTGGCTAAAAGACTTAGTGAAAATTTAGTTATGCCTTAGCATGTGTTTTTTGAACCCGTTGGGTTTTTCGAAGGTTCGACGTATCAGGACCTTGTTTGTGTACTAATAATCGAATACCTCTTGAGGTTTTATCGAGGGTTGATGTTATCGAAGCCTTTAAATGATTCGAGGGCTGAATTTATCGAAGCCCTTTAAATGATTCGAGGGCTAAATTTATCGAAGCCCTTTAAGTTATTTGAGGGCTGAATTTATCGAAACCCATTATATTTTGCTTTTGCCGAGGGTAGCCTGATTTAACCGGTTTTTACAAAGTGTTTGAAGGCCTTTGATTTATAGCGAAAGTCGGACGTCTCTGAGCCGCATTATTTAGGCAGTAGCCTTTTTGCATGAACGTAGTGTTTAATATGGCCGTAGCCTTCGGGTATGTCACTTGGACTTGTTTCCCGATAACTTTACGAACTTGTTCCAAAAGTTAGTCCCCGAGTATATTGGCCTTGGCCTTTATTTCGAGGGGATACTACTTTGAGGTCTTATGAGTCCGAGTTTTTGGTGACTCGGATGTATTTACTGTCGATGGCAGTCCCCGAGTATTCGGGGGTGCTTTTATGCTTTGGCTCTTGAGCCATTTCCCGTAGGACTATAAGTGCAGATCTCGTATAATAGTAGACTTCTTTGAGACACAAAGTGTTTTTGATATAAATAGGAAGCTTCTTCAAATAATTGATACATGCGTACATGTTGCCATCGAGGTTCGACTATTCTATGCGGACACGGTTCATCTGACCGCTTGGCCCATTACAAAGATTTCCTATCGAGGCCCTCTCAGGCGCGAAGTATTTTCCTCGAAAATATGACCTCCGAGGGTGATGCCCCCCAGTATTTGAGGTTGATTCAAAACAAGCCTTGGATACTGTTGAGTTCTCCTTAGGTAGCACATAGTTGTTGCCTCGTTAAAAACCTTGCCGGTAAAACCCATTTGGGATAAAATCCGATCTAAGGAAAAAATAGTGCAACGCATGCTTTAAAACCTAAGGGCTTCGTGTGAATAGGGCATCTTCCATAGCTTCGATCGAAAATCTGCAATTAGTTAGTTTTAAACTCAAATGGATAAAAAGGATAAAACCATACCTTAGCAGTAGTATCGTTTGAGTAATGATACGTTCCAATTGTTTGGCAGTTGTTCACCTTCCATCGTGCTAAGTTTGTAGGATCCTTTGCCGACCACTCCAAGGACTCGCCTGAATCGCTCTGTGGCTTTATACACCCCAAAAAAGAATGAATAGGCGAGGCGCCCAGATGGAAAAATTACGATAGAAATAAAGCTTGGAAATGAAGGATGCGCTCGCGGAAACAATGAGATCATCAACATAAACTATAAGATAGACTTGAATGCCTATCCTTCCCAATTCGGGCCTAGCTTCCCTTCATTTGGGTCTCGAGTATTGAGGGTAACTTTTCGTAGAACTAAGTCCCCGATTCCGAAGTGTCGGAGATTGGTCCTTCTATTGTAGTACCTTTCGATCCTTTGCTTTTGTGCGGCCATCCGAACAAGGGCTGCTTCTCATTTCTCATCTAGAAGCTCGAGGCTAGTGTTCATAGCCTCGTGATTTCATTCCTCCGATGTGTGTCGAAACCTGGCATTGGGTTCTCCGACTTCGACAGGGATGAGGGCCTCGGAACCATACACTAAAAAGAATGGGGTAGCCCCCGTGCTGGACTTCGCCGTTGTTCGATATGCCCAAAGGACCTCGGGTAGAACTTCTCTCCATTTCCCCTTTGCATCGTCCAACCTTTTCTTTAGGTTTTGAATAATAGTTTTGTTTGTCGACTCGGCCTGTCCATTTTCGGTTGGGTGGTACAGTGTCGATAATATCCTTTTTATTTTATGTGCTTCGAGGAACTCCGTCACCTTGCTACCAATGAATTTCTTTCCATTGTCACACACAATCTCGGCAGGTATCCCGAATCGGCATATGATGTGGTCCCATATGAAGTCAATAACTTCTTTTTCTCGGACCTTCTCGAAGACCTCTGCTTCCACCCACTTAGAAAAATAATCAGTCATAAATAAAATAAACTTAGCCTTACCTGGGGCCGTTGGCAGAGGGCCGACTATATCCGTTCCCTATTTCATGAAAGGCCGCGGGGATAAGACTGAGTGGCGTTGTTCTCCGGGCAAATGGATCATTGGTGCAAATCGTTGGCACTTATCACATTTTTTGACAAATTCTTTAGTATATTTTTCCATGCTATCCCAGTAGTAACCTGCTCTGATGATTTCGCGAACTAAAGACTCGACGCCGGAGTGATTCCCACAAGTGCCTTCGTGGATCTCTCGAAGAACATAAACGGTGTCCCCCGGCCCCAAACGTACTGCCAATGGCCCATCGAACGTTCTTCTGTATAATGTTCCATCTTTATCTAATGCAAACCTAGCAGCTTTGGTTCGTACGGCCTTCGATTCTTTATGGTCCGATAGGAGTCTTCCATTCTTCAGATAGTTGATATACTTATTCCTCGAGTCCCACGTTAAACTTGTTGAATTTATCTTGGCATGAACCTCTTCAACCACGGACTTTGATAATTGGACGACAGTCCCCGTGACGATGTCGTCTTCTTTGAATGAAGATCCTAAATTAGCAAGTGCATCGACCTCGCTATTTTGTTCTCGAGGCACGTGATTCAGAGCCCACTTCTTGAAGCGGTGCAAAGTTACCTGTAGCTTATCCAAGTACCGCTGCATTCTATCCTCTTGAACCTCGAAACTTTTAATTACTTGGTTTACCACCAATAGAGAATCACTCTTGGCCACGATGACCTCTGCTCCCAAGCTTAGCTAGCTCGAGTCCTACAATCATGGCCTCATACTCGGCCTCATTGTTAGTTAGTCTAGAAGTTTTAATGGATTGTCTAATAGTATCACCCGTGGGTGGATTCAAGACAATGCCAAGCCCGAACCCCTTTACATTCGAGGCACCGTCTGTAAAAAGGGTCTATAACCCCGATGTTGTACCCAAGCTTAGTAGGAGTTCTTTCTCCACTTCAGGTACGAGGGTCGGTGCAAAATCGGCCATGAAGTCAGCTAAGATCTTAGACTTGATGGTCAGTTGAGGCTGATATTCGATATCGTACCCGCTAAGTTTGACGGCCTATTTGGCCAACCGGCCCGATAGCTCGGGCTTATGCAAAACATTTCAAAGAGGGTAAGTAGTTAATACACATATAGGATGACATTGAAAGTATGGTTTTAGCTTTTGAGATGCGCTTATTAATGCAAGTGCTAATTTTTCTAAGTGAGGGTACCTTGTTTCGGCATCTCCTAAAGTTCGGCTCACGTAATAAACAGGAAATTACGTACCTTGCTCTTCTCAAACTAGTACCCTGCTTATCACTATCTCTGACACAGCTAAATATAGGTAAAGCTTTTTGTCTACCTTCGGGGTATGAAGCAAGGACAGGCTCGATAGGTATCACTTTAGTTCCTCCAGGGCTCATTGGCATTCCGGGGTCCATGCAAAATCCTTTTTCTTATTGAGCAACGAAAAGAAACGGTGACTCCGATCTGATGACCTCGAAATGAACTGACCCAAAGTAGCTATTCGCCCTGTTAGCCTTTGCACGGCTTTCATGCTTTCCACGACCTTGATATCCTCGATGGCCTTGATCTTATCGGGGTTAGTCTTGATACCTCGATTTGATACCATAAAGCCGAGGAATTTACCCGAACCGACTCCGAAGGCACACTTCTCCGGGTTAAGCTTCATGTTGTATTTCCTCAAGATTTCGAATGTTTCTTGCAAATGAGCTAAATGGTCCTCTGTGCGCAGGGACTTAACCAACATATCATCAATATAGACTTCCATTGTTTTACCTATCTGTTCTTCGAACATTTTGTTAACTAAGCGTTGGTATGTAGCTCCTGCATTTTTAAGTTCGAAGGGCATGACGTTGTAAGAATAAGTTCCAAATTTAGTATAAATGAAGTCTTTTCCTGGTCCTCCGGGTTCATCTGAATTTGATTGTACCCGGAGTAGGCATCGAGAAAAGTTAGAATCTCGTAGCCAGTCGTGGCATCGATCATTCGATCAATGTTTGGTAATGGGAAAGAAAATTTCGGACATGCTTCGTTCAAGTCCGTAGAGTCTACACACATTCTAAGCTTGTTTCCTTTTTTAGGAACCACAACTACGTTGGCTAACCACTCGGGGTACTTTACCTCCCAAAGGATCCTATTTTAAGAAGTTTGGTTACCTCGTCTTCTATGAAGGCATGTTTTACCTCAGACTGCGGCCTCCTTTTTTGCTTTACCGGTTTGAACTTGGGATCGGTGCTTAGCCGATGCGTGGTAATTTCCAGTGGAATCCCAGTCATATCTAAGTGAGACCAAGCAAAGCAATCCATATTATCAATAAGAAATTGAATGAGTTTTTTCCTGAGTTCAGGGGTCAATCCCATTCCCAAGTATACCTTTCTCTCAGGCAAGTATTCGAGAAGTATGACCTGCTCCAGTTCCTTGACACTTGACTTGGTTACATCGGACTCTTCGGGAACAACGAAGGTTCGAGGAGTAAGGAAGTCCTCTTCTTTGCCTTCGATTACCTGTTGTTCCGACTCCGTCGAGGCTGGGGGCTATGATTGCTATTTAGCCGCCTGCTTACCTTTGGTGCTCGATTTCTCCGAGGTCAAGGGCTCTGGTATCGACACCACTTCCTCGATCGCAAACATTTTTTTTGCAGCATGTTGCTCTCCGTAGACTGTTTTCACTCTTTCCTCCATTGGGAATTTCATCATTTGGTGAAGAGTTGAAGGCACTGCCCTCATGTTATGTATCCATGGTCTCCCGAAGAGCACATTATACCTCATGTCACATTCGATGACATGGAATCTAGTGTCTTTTATGGTCCCGGCTACGTTTACTGGCAAGATAATCTCTCCCTTTGTTGTTTCGCTTGCCATGTTGAAGCCATTCAGAACCCGGGATACGGGCAATCTGATCTTGTAGGCCGAGTTGTTCCATGACCCTCGATCTGATTATGTTTGCTGAGCTACCTGAATCCACTAAAACACGTTTAACTTGAATTTATTCAAAAGGATAGATTACCAGGGTGTCGTTGTGAGGCTAAGATATGCCTTCTGCTTCCTCGTCACATAATGATAAGACGTCCTCAGGCACATAGCTCCGAGTCCATTTTTTTCTATTGATTGATACTTTGGTGCGCTTGAATACAGGACGTTGAGGGACATCGACTCCACCAATGATCATGTGGATTACATGCTGTGGTTCTTCATGCTCATTTTTCCTTGTATCCCTGTCCCTGAAGTGGTTTTTGGCTCGATCGTTGAGGAATTCTCGAAGGTGACACTCGTTGAATAACCGAGCCACTTTTTCCCTAAGCTATGACCATGTGTTCCATGATACTTGCACATCAAATTCGGGTTCCTTTGAGAGGGATCAGTCTGTATAGGCCTAGGCCACTTGGTGTCTTTGATTCTTCCAATTGATGACACAATCCCAGATGCGTCTACGCTGAAGTTGTACTTTGATAATCGAGGTGCCTCTATGGGATCAGCATGCTTATCGAATCCGCTTTTACTCATGAGTCCCCGAGAATTTTGACCTCGATCGTTTCGAGGAGCGTTTCGACCTGAACCGTTGTTCCTGCGATCGACATATGGTTGATATCGTTCCCTATTCGATCTTTATTCCCTGTTCGTATCCCTCGGGGACTTGGCCACGGACCTGTTAGGATGAACTAAACCCGAGGGGGTTCCCAACTGGTCGTCCTCGACCCTGATCTTTGATTGGTATCGGTTGTGCACATCTGACCACATCACAGCTGGATACTCGGTCAAGTTCTGCTTTAACTATCGAGAGGCAATCAAGCTCCATTCGTTCAAACCTTGCATAAAGGCCTGTATTGCCCAGTCATCAGAGACCGGTGGTAATTCCATTCTTTCCATCTAAAACCTAGACACGAACTCCCTCAACATCTCGTCATCCCTTTGTTTTATCTTGAAGACATCTAATTTCCTCGTGGCCACCTTTATGGCTAGCAAATGAATCAATAGAGTTAGGAGGTAAGTTGTGGTACCAAATCGTGGCTCCTTTCGATAATGTTTCTCCGGACTTTTTCAACAAGACTGATTCAGTGTCGCGTCATTCAAATCATTTCCTTTGATCCCGCAAGTGTATAAAGTAATATGCTCGTTAGGGTCAGTTGTCCCGTTATATTTGGGTATATCGGGCATATGAAACTTTTTAGGAATAGGCATCGGGGCCGCACTTTGGGGGAATGGTTTTTGTATGAAGTTTTTGGCATCTAATCCTTTCAAAATTTGAGGTGCCCCCGGTATCTGGTCTACACGGGAGTTATAAGTCTCCACCTTCTTATCGTTATCTTCAATTTTCTTTTCTTCGGACTCGATCCTCTTAGTGAGCTCTTCGAGCATTTTCATAATGGTGAGATCAGTCTCCGAGTCGTTTCCATTTGGCCTTTCTGGCGTTGGTTCAGCACGTAGATTATTTTCATGTTCAGCTACACTCGGGGTCTTATTTTGACTTTAAAGTTGAGCAATGGCGATCTGTTGAGCTTGCAGCATCTCGAATGTCACTTGGAGGTTGATTCCCCCTTCATTCACTCCTTGTATTTCTTGCCCACCGGGTCGGGCTTCCCTGCATACACTCCCTCCGGGGTCTGTGCCTAAATCCGCATTTAGAGCAATATGAGAACTAACATCAATCGGTTCCATGTTTGGCACTTCCCCAGGGTTTACTGGTGGTACACTAACCCCTACATTGTTGTTTTCACCAAGACCTTCGTTGTCATGGACAGGTGCATTTTGTGAGCTAGACATATTTCAACCTGAGAATCAAAAATTCTTGACAAGAAAAAATGTAAAAATAACGTGTGTAATAAGAATCAGTAAAGAAACAATCACTATTATCTTTAGCCCCACAATGGGCGCCAAACTGTTTACCTCGAAAATACTAGTAACAATTAAATTTGATTTATAATTTTAAAGATATGTGATTTAGTTCAATACCAATTACTAATCAAGAAATATGAAGTAGACATAGAGACAAGTGAATCAAACCAATGTTACTTGACAGTAGTGGCCTCGAGATGGTGACCTCGAGACGGGATAAGAGCAATAAAGTAAGAAAAGTAAGGCAAGAGCAGTAGAGCTAAAGGACAATGCTGATGAACAGTAGGCAAAAAGTAGAGAGTATATTCTTTTCTCAGTTATGTATCGTTCCAAATGATTGGGGTACCCTTTATATAATAGGGGAATCCTAAATATGGAATATTTCTATTTACAGTAGGGAATATTCCTGATACATCTGTCTAACCGCCTAGTACGAAATCGTACAATCATATTTCGGGATTTGCACCATGATCTTGGGGACATGGCAGAAATCTAGCCCATTCTGTTACAAGTTCATAACAGTACTATTCCGGGGTCGAGCGTACTTGGCCTCGGTATTCCTCGTACACCTTCTCTCGAGTATTGCGTTCTGTCTTCAAACTCTAGTCTGGTCCACCGGGCTCGAACTCGACCTCGCCCGGACTCGGGCCTAGGATGGACCCTCGAGCCTATAAATCGGAGGCATAAGATTTTGACCGTATACACTCCTAATGCTATTTTTTTTTAAAAAAAATCACTTTCGGGTTGAAGCATTTCCGGTAAAAAGAATTCATTGCTCTCAAATGTTCCAACCTTTGATATAGGAATGTTAAGTCTCAATATGAAATGAGTAATAGTTTGTTTGGCCAAGCTTCTAAAATCAGCTTATTTTGATAAGTAATTTTTTCAAAAGTGCTTTCCAAATAAAGTACATTTGGTGAGAAGCAGTTTTTATCAGGCTTTTCTATCTATACCCAGCTTTGGGGTCACAATTGAAACTATACCCACTTTGCAAAAAAAAAATAGCAAGCTTGCCCTCTTTACGAGTAACTTCAGACTTATTAGGTCTGAAGTTAAAAAAATAATCTGAAGCGAAAAAATTGCATTTCAGATGCACTTAAGGCCAAATAGGTCTCAAATACAACTAATGGTTTCATGCACTTAAGGCCAATAAGTCTGAAGTAAAAAATTGCACTTTAGATGCACTTAAGGACAAAAGGTCTTAAGTGCAATAAACGTTTTCCTTCACTTAAGGTCAATAAGTCTAAAGTGAAAAATTGCACTTCAGATGCACTTAAAGCTAAATAGTTCTGAAGTGTAACCGATGGTTTCATGCACTTAAGGCCAATAAGTCTGAAGTGAAAAATTGTACTTCAGATGCACTTAAGGCCAAAAGGTTTGAAGTGCAACAAATGTTTTACTATATTTAAGGCCAATAAGTCTGAAGGAAAAAATTACACTTCAGATGCACTTAAGGCCAAAAGGTCTGAAGAGCAACGAACGTTTTGCTACACTTAAGGCCAATAAATCTAAAGTAAAAAACTGCACTTCATATGCACTTAAGGCCAAAATCTTTGAAGTGCATCAAACGTTTTGCTACATTTAAGGCAATAAGTCTGAAGTGAAAAATTGCACATCAGATGCACTTAAGGCCAAAAGGTCTGAATTACAACGAACGTTTTGCTACACTTAAGGCCAATAAGTCTGAAGTGAAATTGCACTTCATATGCACTTAAGGCCAAAAGGTCTGAAGGGCAACCAACGTTTTCATGCACTTAAGGCCAAATATGCCTGAAGTGCAAATTGCCCAGAAACAGAAATTTGTTCTTAGAATTATAACAATCCAATATATGATTTAATACCTAAATCTACTCCAAATGAGCTCAAATTTGAAACATAACCTCCAAATATCATCAAGAACAAACTCCATTCATCAATTTGACAAAACAACAATAAATTTAACGAACCCATTTTGCAATTAAGAAAAAGAAGAAGAGAAACCCTAAGCGATAGTAAAAAATAAAGCGCCACAATAGCTCGCCCCTGTAAAACGTCATAAACTACCTTAAAATATATTCACAAACACCATATAAAATCACTGCCAAGAAGAAGAACTGTTCACCTCGAAAATACGAGTAAAAATTAAACTTGTTTGTGGTTTTAAAGATATGTGATTTAGTTTAATACTAATTAATAACCAAGAAATCTTAAGTATAAATGAAAAAAGTAAGTTGAATCGAACCAGCGTTCAAGCCAATCTTGACCTCGAGCTACAATGCCCTCGAGGTTGGTCAGTAGGAATAGTAAAGTAAAGATAATAAAATTAAGAGACAATTTTGATGAAATATGAGCAAGAAAGTGAGAGAGTATATTCTTTGCAAATGATTGATGATGGTTACAAATGATTGGGTCCCCTTTATATAATAGGAGAACCCTAAATAAGGTACATTTCTATTTACAGTAAAGAATCTTATCGGGACAATTGTATAACTGCCTAGTAAGAATTTGTACTAACTCCTACGAATCAATTCCGGATTTACGCCATGATCTTGGGGACGTGGCGAGAATCTTGCTCTTTCTGTTACAAACCCATAACGGCATCATCTCGGGGTTGGTCATATTCGGCCCCGGTACTCATCGTGCACTTCGATCTTCGAGCCTTGAGTGTTTGCCCTCGGGCTCAAACTCGGCCCATACTGAATCTATTCCTCGATGCAAGCCCTCGAGCCCACAAAATTGAGGACACGTGATTTTACCGTATACAGATAGTTCCCGCATTTCTTAGAGTAAAATGATAAGAAACAATTTGAACCTCGATTTTTCGGAGTCCTTGATGATGACGTCATTCCCATGACGTAGGCGCTCGAAGTGAGGGTTTGCTTTCCCAAAACATTAAATGCTTCTCCAGTGGTGGTCGGCCACTAGCGTTGTTGAACCATTGCTGCTCACCTATAAAAACAAGGTTTAATTTCGGAGAAAGCTTTACTTCAATCTTCATACCACCTCTAATCTTCTTCTATATCTTCTTCTCTTCATCTCTTTCTCCCGTTATCCCGTTCCTATTAGTGTCACAAAATACCAAACTCCACCTATCTCCACTTCCTCTAACTCGAATCAATGGCAAAAACTTCAAAGACAGTTCCCCAAAAGGAGAGTGCTTCCTCCTCCTCTTCCCAGCCGGCCAAACTTGTAGCGCCGGCCCTTCACGAGCTTATTCTCGGCCCGTGCGTGATAAAGAAAGGCTTCAACGTTGAAAATCCCCCCGCAATCCGAGGACGATGCGAGTATGTATCCTAATATATTAGTTCGATAATGAAGAAGCATCTCAAGGCCATGAAGAAAGACTGTGGCTGGGGGGACAAGGTCGTGGTACAGATCCCCGACCCCGAGGAGAGCATTACAACTCATGTGGAGGGGTTCTTAAGTGTTTACACTTACCCCTTCGCACTGGGTCCCCTTGATCCAGTCATGATTGACTTCTGCAAAAAGATATGAAGTTACTCTCGGCCAGATGCATCCCTCTTTCTGGCGTATCATGATTATGCTGCGCTACGTCTCTAGCAAGGCCGAGGGATTAGAGTTTACCCTCAATCACCTCATTCGACTGTATCGGCCTTAGCTTTTTCGAGGGGTGATCAAGATTCAGTGTCGATCGAGCAAAGCCTTCTTTGCTAGCAATGACGAGGATAAGGACCGAGGCTGGATGAGCCGGTTCGTCCGAGTGAGGACCTCGGACATCATCCTTGAGGGAAAAATGTCGTTCCCGGAGAAATGGAATCCCAATCGTAAGTGAAGCCTTTCCCAGTATCTTCTTATACTCCGTTCCTGCCTTTACCATTTTTGCAGCTATCCCTTGGATGCCCCATGTGATCCTTGACCTCGAAGAATGGGTCCAAAAACTAGTCGCAACCTCCTCATATGACGAGCGCAATGGCGTGACTTGTCGAGGGGCAAATGGGAATCCAAGCACCACAGTTAGTTCTTCTCCAAGGTTTTTAATGCTTTCCCTTTTATTAAAGATGTTATCTCACTTATGCTTATTTTTCACTTACGCATGCATCGGAGATGTCTCCGAGATGAGGCCAGCCCCGCTCGGGGAAGAGACCGAGTACCTGGTCCAAAAATAGGGGAAAGATAACAAGAGGAAAAGGGCTTCGAAGCTTGAAGACCCCTAAGACAAGAAAGCCCCTGCTCGAAGGAAGAGGAGGAACCTTATTAAAGTGGACAGAGACTCAATCCACCAACTGAATGACGAAGAAGAGGACGAGGGCAAAGAGTCGGCGTTGGTGACCCGAACCAGGAAGCCAACTAAGATCGTCAAATCTTCTGAACCGGAAACCCTACCTCGTGAAGAGTAGGCTCCGAAGAAAATTGCGGGCAAGGCCCCCGAGTCCCCTGAGATCGAGATTATTCCCCCTCCTTTAACAAGTACATCGAAGGGGGCAAGTACCAAAAACCCCGAGGTTGAACAGAGCGCGCCGAGCGACTTGCTCGGAGCCATGACAATAGGTCACTCCCCTCATCTACCATATTATTTTGAGGAGGCAATAAAGGATGCTCAAGCTCTGCGAACGCCCGACCCGAACAAGGTCCTTGAAAAAGATCCTTTCCGGGATTGCTTTACTAGGTTCGATGATACCGCCGACCTCAATGATGCATCTACTCTCTTTGAAAAGGCTCGTCGTCTGTTCTCTCGGGTTGTTGCAAAAATTTTCTTCTCCTTCTGCATTAACTGACAACTCTTTTTTCTATGTAGGCCATTACCAAGTTTAGGGCCAAGCTGAGCCAATGTGAGGCCGAGCTCAAGAGATCCTCAGATGAAGAGAAGGCTCTAAGGCTCCTTTGCAGCCAAAAGGAGGAGGAGCTCAAGGACCTCCGAGCAGATTTTGCCAACGCTCGTCAAAATGAGGCCGAGCTAGACAAGCAGGTAACCATCGTTTTGCAAAAGTATGGTCTAGTTGACCCAAATGTGGAGGCTAAAACTTCAGTGTCTCAGCTACAGCAAAAATTGGATATGATCGGGCAGCTTCGAAGGGAGGTCGATCAAGTTAAGGCTGAGTGCAACCAGTGGAAGGAAAACATGGATCGGCTTGTTGGTGAGAAAGAGGCTGCCCTAGCCAACCTGGCCTCGGCTGAGACTCAGCTCCGGGGAGTCAAAGTAAAAAATCTGGCCAGGCCAAGAAGATCGATGAGCTCGAGGCCATACTTGCCGTAACCGGGGCTGAGGTTGCTGAAGCTAGGGCCGAGGTTGAGAGGACGAAGGCCATGGCTGACAAGACCATTGGTGTGTACCTAAAAGATGCCGAGGGTGCTCAAATGGAACTAAGGGAAGCCTCCAACCGGGAGAAACGGCTCAGTGATTTGGCCAAATGTCAATCCCGGAGAGAGACCCTCGAAGAGATCCATGCTCGAGGTTTCGACCTCACCGAGGAGATAGACCAAGCAAAAGAACTCGAGGAAGATGCCAAGTTCCTAGTCTCCTCCGGCAATGATGACGATAATGACGGCAGCCAGAGCGGGTCCGATGATGAAGTTGGGCCCGAAAGGGAAGCTGCTCCCGAAGGAGAGACCAGCCCTGGGCATAGATAGGACTTTCCTTTCATATTGTATCGTTCTTTTTTGTATGATCTTTTATCGGTCCCTTGTATATATCTTTTTCTACATATATAAAAGAAGAATTTTGATATTTCCTGCTTTGTATAATTCTTGCAATGACTTCATCCTCCTTAACTGTGTGTTAGAGATTTTATCTCATATCTTTTTTCTTCGAAACTGCCATGGTCGAGCTCGAATAACTTCGAGTTTTTGGGCATAGACCTTTACGGTCTCATACCAGGTAATAGTGAGTCCCCAAGCCATGATCAAACCATTATTTGTTTAGGTTTAGGATAATCGAAGCCTTAGGTTCGAATTGAGTGAGAGTGAGGTCTCGAACTCTAATTGTATTGACCTTTTAGGCTTACCAATCCCTTAGTCTCTTTTATATCGGCCCTTAGGCTCTTTTTACGTTGGCCCTTAGGCTTCTTTAAGCTGGGCCAATTTGGCCTCTATAGCGGCTATAATTTTTCCTCTTTTCGCCTAAAAGACTTAGTGAAAATTTCTTTATACCTTAGCATGTGTTTTCTTTACCCGTTGGGTTTTTCGAGGGTTAAATCGATCAGAACCCAATTTTTTCTTAACCCATTTGTGTTAAGACAATTTAATACCTCTTGAGGCTTTTCGAAGGCTGATATTATCGAAGTCTTTAAATTATTCGAGGACTGATTTTATCGAAGCCCTTTTTATTTGCTTTGTCGAGGGTAGCCTTATTTAACTGGTTTTTCAAAGTATTTGAAGGCCTTTAACTTATGGAGGAAGTCGAACGTCTCCAAGCCGCATTATCGGACGTAGCCTTTTTATATGACCGTAGTCTTTAATATGGCCATAGCCTTCGGGTGTGTCTCTTGGACTTATTTCCCGATAACCTTTCAAACTTGTCCGAAAGGTTAGTCCCCGAGTATGATGGCCTTGTCCTTTGCGTCGAGGGATTCCTCTTTGAGGTCTTATAAATTCGAGTTTAGATATTCAAATGTGTTGACTGTCGATGACAGTCCCGAGTATTCGAGGTGTATACGCATTTTGGCCCTTGAGCCGTTTCTCACAGAATCACAAGTATGATGTTCGTATAGTAGCAAATTTCTTTGAGACACAAAGTGTTTTGATATAGAAAGAATGCTTTTTTGAATAATTGATACATGCGTACATGTTTTGCCATCGGGGCTCGACTATTCTATATGGACACGGTTCATATGACCGTTTGGCCCATTACAAAGTTTTCCTATCGAGGCCCTCTTTGGCGTGAAGTATTTTCCTTGAAAATATAACCTCCGAGGGTGATCCCCTCCCCCCCAGTATTCGAGGTTGATTGAAAAGAAGCCTTGTATACTGTTGAATTCTCCTTAGGTAGCACATAGTTGTTGCCTCGTTAAAAACCTCGCTGGAAAAAGCCATTTGGGATAAAACCCGATCTAAGGAAAAAAGAGTGCAATGCATGCTTTAAAACCTAAGGTCTTCGTGTATAAGGGTGCCCTTGTTGTCTTTGATCAAACGTTTGCAATGAGTTAGTCTTAAATACAAATGGAAAAAGGAGAAGGTCATACCTTAGCAATAATACCATTTGAGTAATGATACATTCTAGTTGTTTGGCAATTGTTCACCTCCCATCGTGCTAACTTTGTAAGATCTTTTATTGATAACTCCGATGACGCGGTATGGTCCTTCCAAATTCGGGCCTAGTTTCCCTTCATTCGGGTCTCGAGTATTGAGGGTCACTTTCTGTAGAACTAAGTCCCCGATTCCGAAGTGTCGAAGGTTAGTCCTTCTATTATAATATCTCTCGATTCTTTGTTTCTGCGCTGCCATCCGAATAAGTGCAGCTTCTTGTTTTTCATCTAGTAGCTCGAGGCTAGTATTCATAGCCTCGTGATTTGACTCCTCCGATGCATGTCGAAATCCAGCGATGGGTTCCCTGACCTCGACTGGAATCAAGGCCTCGGAGTTGTACACTAACGAGAATGGGTTCACCCCCGTGCTGGACTTCGATGTTGTTCGATATGCCCAAAGAACCTCGGGTAGAACTTCTCTCCATTTTCCTTTTGCATCATCCAACCTCTTCTTTAAGTTTTGAATGATAGTTTTGTTTATTGACTAGGCCTGTCCGTTCTCGCTGGGGTGGTACGGTGTTGATAAGATTCTCTTTATTTTGTGTGCTTCGAGGAACTCCGTTACCTTGCTACCAACGAATTGCTTCCCGTTATCACATATGATTTAGGCAGGTATCCCGAATCGACACATGATGTGATTCCCAAATGAAGTCAATAACTTCCTTTTCTCTGACCTTCTCGAAGTCCTGTGCTTCTACCCATTTAGAAAAGTAATCAGTCATAAACAAAATGAATTTAGCTTTACCTGGGGCCGTTGGTAGAGGGCCAACGATGTCCATTCCCCATTTCATGAAAGGCCATGGGGACAGGATTGAGTGAAGTTGCTCTCCGGGATGATGAATCGTCGGTGCAAACCTTTGACATTTATCACACTTTTTAACAAACTCCTTAGTGTCTTTTTCCATGTTATTCTAATAATACCCTGCTCTAATAATTTTGCGAATCAAGGACTCGGCGCCGGAGTGATTCCCACAAGTGCCTTCGTGGATTTCTCGTAGAACATAATCGGTGTCCCCCGGCCCTAAACATACCGCCAACGGTCATCAAACGTCTTCCTGTACAATGTTCCATCTTCATCCAATATGACCTAGCATCCTTGGTTCGTAGAGCCCTCGATTCTTTATGATCCGAAGGGAGTTTTCCATTTTTCAAATATTCGATATACTTATTCCTCCAATCCCAAGTCAAACTTGTGGAGTTTATCTCGGCATGACCTTCCTCGATCACAGATCTCAATAATTGGACGACAGTCCCCGGGACGATATCATCTTCTTCAACCGATGACCCCAAGTTAGCAAGCGCATCTGCCTCATTGTTTTGTTCTCGAGGAACATGATTTAGAGTCCACTCCTTGAAGCGGTGCAAGGTTACCTGTAGCTTGTCCAAATATCTTTGCATCCTATCCTCTCGAACTTCGAAGCTTTTGTTTACTTGGTTCACCACCAAAAGAGAATCGTATTTGGCTTCAATGACTTCTGCCCCCAAGATTTTAGCTAACTCGAGACCTGCAATCATGGACTCGTACTCGGCCTCATTATTAGTCAACCTAGAAGTTTTGATAGATTGTCTAATAGTACTACCTGTAGGAGGCTTCAAAGCCAAGTCCGGACCCTTTCATATTCGAGGCACCGTCCGTGAAAAGGGTCCATACCCCCGATGATGTACCCGATTTTAGCAGAAGTTCTTTATCCACTTCGGGTACGAGGGTCGCCGTAAAATCGTCCACGAAGTCAGCTAGGATTTGAGACTTGATGGCCGTTTGGGGTTGATATTGATATCGTACCCGCCAAGTTCGACGGCCCATTTTGCCAATCGGCCCGATAGCTCGGGCATATACAAAACATTTCGAAGGGGATAAGTGGTTAACACACATGTGGGGTGAAATTGAAAATATGGTTTTAACTTTCTAGATGCGCTTATTAATGAACGTGCCAATTTTTCTACGTGTGGATATCTAGTTTTAGCATCTCCTAGAGTTTGGCTTACGTAATAGACAGGGAACTGCGTACCTTACTCTTTCTGAACTAGTACCCCACTTACCGTTATCTTGGACACAGCAAATATAAGTAAGCTTTTCATCTACCTTCAGAGTGTGAAGCAGAGGTGGGCTCGACAAGTATCGCTTCAATTCCTCCAGTAATTGTTGGCATTCCGGGGTCCATGCAAAATCATTTTTCTTTTGAGCAACGAAAAGAACCTGTGGCTTCGATCTGATGACCTCGAAATGAATCGACCCAAGGCGGCTATTCGTCCTGTTAGCCTTTGCACAGCTTTCACACTATCCACGATTGTGATATCTTCGATGGCCTTGATCTTATCAAGGTTGATCTCGATTCCCCGATTAGATACCATGAAGCCGAGGAACTTGCCCGAGCCGACTCCGAAGGCATATTATTCTGGGTTAACTTCATGTTGTACTTCCTCAAGATTTTGAATGTTTCCTACAAATGAGTTAAATGGCCCTCTGCGCGCGAGGACTTAACCAACATATCGCCAATGTAAACTTCCATTGATTTGCCTATATGTTCCTCGAACATTATGTTAACTAAGCATTGGTATGTAGCTCCAGCATTTTTTAGGCCGAAGGGCATTACATTGTAGCAGTATGTTCCAAACTTAGTGATAAACGAGGTCTTCTCCTGGTCCTCCGGGTTCATCTGAATTTTATTGTACCTGGAGTAGGCGTCGAGAAAGGTGAGGATCTCGTGGCCGGCCGTGGCATCGATCATGCGATCGATATTAGGCGGTGGAAAAGAGTCTTTAGGGCATGCCTTGTTTAAATCCTTATAATCTACGCACATTCTAAATTTATTCCCCTTTTTAGGGATTTACAACTACGTTGGCTAACCATTCGGCGTATTTTACCTCCCGAATAGACCCTATTTTAAGAAGTTTAGTTACCTCATCTTTTATGAATGCATGCTTTACGTCGGACTAGGGCCTCCTTTTTTGCTTTATCGATTTGAACCTGGGGTCGAGGCTTAGCCAGTATGTTGTTACATCTGATGGGATCCCTATCATGTCTAAATGGGACCAAGTAAAACAATCCATGTTATCGATTAGAAATTGAATGAGTTTTTCCCTGAGTTTGGGGGTTAACCCCGTTCCCAATTATACCTTTCTCTCGGGCATGTACTCGATCAGTATGACCTGTTCCAGCTCCTCGACCGTTGACTTGGTTGCATTTGACTCTTCGGGAACAACAAAAGTTTGAGGAGTAAGGAAATCCTCTGTTTCTCCTTCGATCACCTTTTCCTCTTATTCGGTCGAGGCTGGGGACGGCGATTGCTATTTGGCCGTCTGCTTATCTTTGTTGCTCGATTTTTCCAAAATCGAAGGCACTGGTATCGGTGTTACCTCATCGACTGCAAACATTTCCTTTGCAGCGTGTTGTTCCCCATAAACTATTTTCATACTATCCACTTTTGGGAATTTCATCATCTGATGAAGGGTTAAAGGTACTGCCCTCATGTTGTGGATCCATGGCCTCCAGAGTAGTGCGTTATCTCATGTATCGTTCAATGACATGGAATTTTGTATCTTGGATGGTCCTGGCCACATTCACTGGTAGGATTATCTCCCCCTTTATTGTTTCACTTGCCATGTTGAAGACGTTTAAGACTCGAGATGCAGGTACAATTTGGTCCTGCGGGCCGAGCTTCTCTACGACCCTCAATCTGATTATGTTTGCTGAACTACCTGGATCCATGAGAACACGCTTAATTTGAATTTTATTTAACAAAATAGAAATTACCAGGGCGTCATTGTGCGGCTGAGAAATGCCTTCCGCTTCCTCGTCATTGAATGATAGGATGCCCACGGGCATATAACTCCGAGTTCATTTTTCTCTAGTAATCGACACCTTGGTACATTTGAATATAGGTCCCTGTGGAAAATCGGCACCGCCAACGATCATATGAATTACATGTTGCGGTTCTTCCTGCTCATTCTTTTTGTTGGCGTCTCTTTCCCTGAAGTGGTTCTTAGCTCGAAAGTCTCGAAGATGACCCTCGTTGAACAATCGAGCTACCTCCTCTCTCAGCTACCTGCAGTCTTCGGTCCTATGGCCATGTGTGCCATGATATTTACACATCAAGTTTGGATTTCTTTGAGAAGGATCGGCTTGTATAGGCCTGGGCCACCTTGTGTCTTTGATCCTTCCAATAGCTAATACGATCTCCGATGCATCAACACTGAAATTATACTCCGATAATCGAGGTGCTTCCACAGGATCGGTGTGCTTATCAAAACTATTCTTACTCATAAGTCCCCGAAAGCTTTGACCTCGATCATTTCTTCAATCGTTCCGAGGAGTGTTACGCCCCGAACTGTTGTTTCTCCGATATGCGACATATGGCTGATACCGTTCCCTGTTTGATCTTGGTTCCCTGTCCGTATCCCTCTTGGCCTTAACTGCCAATCTATTAGGATGAACTGAACCTGAGGGGGCTCCCAACTGGTCTTCCTCGACCTTGATCTTCGATTGGTAACGATTATGTACATCTGACCAAGTCACAACTGGATTCTCGATCAGATTTATCTTCAACTGTCGTGACGCGATCGAACTCCTCTCATTCAAACCCTATGTAAAAGCTTGCACGGTCCAATCATCCGAGACTGGTGGTAATTCCATTCGTTCCATTTGAAATCGGGATACAAACTACCTTAGCATCTCATCATTACTTTGTCTTATCTTGAAAACATCCGATTTCCTTGTGGCAACCTTTATGGCCCCGGCGTGTGCTTTTACGAAGGCGTCTGCTAACATAGCAAACAAATCAATAGAATTCGGTGGCAAGTTGTGATACTAAATCATTGCTCCTTTTGACAAAGTCTCCCCAAATTTTTTCAACAAAACCGACTCGATCTCATCATCATTTAGGTCGTTTCCTTTAATCCCAAAAGTGTACGAGGTAATGTGTTTATTAGGGTCACTCGTCCCATTGTACTTAGGAATATCGGGCATACGGAACATTTTAGAAATAGGCTTCGGAGCCGCACTCTAAGGAAATGGCTTTTGTACGAATTTCTTGGCATCCAAACCTTTCAAAACCAGGGGTGCTCCCGGTATTTGATCGACACGGGAGTTATACGTCTCCACCTTTTTATCATTATCCTCGATCTTTTTCTCCCCCGACTCGATTCTTTTGGTGAATTCTTCGAGCATCCTCATAATCGTGGGGTCAGCCCCCGAGCCATTACCGTTTGATCTTTCAGGCACCGGCTCAGCACGGCGAGTGATTTTTGGCTCGACCACACTTGGAGTTTTATGCTGACTTTGAAGCTGAGCGATAGCAACCTGTTGAGCTTGTAGCATCTCGAATATTACTTGAAGGCTAACTCCTCCATCTCCTACACTCGGTGTTCTTTGGCCACCAGATCGGACTTCCCTATGTACACTTCCTCCGAGGTCTGCGCCTAAATCCGCATTCAAAGCAATGTGTGAGCTAACATCAACTGGTTCCACATTGGTACATCCCCAGGGTTAATTGGTGGTATGTCGGCTCCCGGAGCGATTACATTGTTGTTTTCACCGTGAAATCCAAGACTGTCATCGCCGTGTACGGGTACGTTTTGTGAGTTTGACATGTTTTAACCTGAGAACAAAAAATTCTTGACAAGAACAAGTGTGAAAATGACGTGTTATATCAGAATCTGTACTGAAATAATCACTACTATCTTTAGCCCCACGGTGCGCGCCAAACTGTTTACCTCGAAAATACGAGTAACAATTAAACTTGTTTGTGGTTTTAAAGATATGTGATTTAGTTCAATACTAATTAATAACCAAGAAATCTGAAGTATAAATGAAAGAAGTAAGTTGAATCAAACCAGTGTTCAAGCCAATCTTAACCTCGAGCTACAATGGCCTCGAGGTTGGTCAGTAGGAATACTAAAGTAAAGATAATAAAATTAAGAGACAATTCTGATGAAATATGAGTAAGAAAGTGAGAGAGTATATTCTTTGACAATGATTGATGATGGTTACAAATAATTGGGGTCCCCTTTATATAATAGGGGAACCCTAAATAAGGTACATTTCTATTTACAGTAAAGAATCTTATTGGGATAGATGTATAACTGCCTAGTACGGATTCGTACTAACTCGTACGAATCTATTCCGGAATTTATGCCATGATCTTGGGGACGTGGCAAGAATCTTGCTCTTCCTGTTACAAACCCATAACGGCATCATCTCGTGTTGGTCATAATCGGCTCCGGTACTCATCGTGCACTTCGATCTTCGAGCCTTGTGTTCTGCCCTCGGGCTCGAACCCGGCCCATACTGAATCTATTCCTCAATGCAAGCCCTCTATTCCTCGATGCGAGCCCTCGAGCCAACAAAATCTGGGACACATGATTTTACCGTATACAAGAAGAAAAAGAAGAAGAAGGAGGAAGAGGAGAAAAATGCCTGAAGTTGTTTAAAAAGTGGGTACAAGTTAAAACTTTTTTCAAAAAGTGGGTATAGGTTAAATAGGGGCGACCAAATAGGGCGCTAGTGTAATTTTTCCGTTTCTGTCTGGCTACTTAATTTGAAAAGTATTTTTGAGTAGCAATTAGTGATTGGTCAAACTTTTAAAAAGTTTTGTTTATTTTTTTCAAAAGTCCCTTTTTAAGTCGCGATATGAAATGACTAAAGTTCATATTTCCTGTTAAATAACTCAGAATCCTGATAGAATAATTCAAATGACTAAGTGAAGTTAACTATTAAATAAATTAGCTATTAATTATCTTAAAACTTGGGAATTTTTTTTTTTGATTTCCTTTAGAAAATTTTCAAAACAGGAAGTCGGAACACATCCAATCCTTTATTGTTCTCACAAGTTCGAAGGAGAGTCCAGAGTCTGTAATTTGAAGAGGGG
Organism: Nicotiana attenuata; assembly: GCF_001879085.1. Lineage (NCBI taxonomy): Eukaryota > Viridiplantae > Streptophyta > Magnoliopsida > Solanales > Solanaceae > Nicotiana > Nicotiana attenuata. The sequence continues at coordinate 9,899,972 of NC_031999.1, forward strand.
AATAAAAAATGAGACACAGTTCACTAGAAAGAAATTTACATTAATTGAACCTTTTCAGAACTGGACCATTTGTAATATGTGCTATTCCTTGAGCTAGCCCACCATTTGAAAGAATATTCCACTGAACATAGTTTATAAATGGTCATATGACACGAACATCACGAGTTCATCTTTATTAAAAAACTTATTTACTGATTGGGGAAACAGAGTTTAGATAAAAACCCTATGGCACTGACCTGTAAAATGAGCTTCAAAATAAAAAGAGAGGCATGAAGTTAACTTTCATGTGGTGGGATGTGACTCTGCTTTTTCTAAGTAGTGATTGTTTATGTCTCTTCTAAGTCAATAGTAACATCTCCAATGATGCATGTCAATAATGTAATTCAAATTAATTACATTACTCACGTAAAAGGAAGCAATTCTGCAGACTACGGAATGAATATAATTACTCGTTCCATTGAAGGCCAAACCAGCAATCCCTCCCGCAATAATTGGATCAAATGTATGCAAATGCAAAACCACAGCACTGACAACCAATAAATATTGTGCATTACACATGCTTACACAAAAACACAACTTCAATTCCAAATCTACAGCATACCAATAGATTTAGCAGCACTACAAAATTCGTCAAGGATCTCTGGACTTTGAAGCCACCATAGAACAAGCAAATTTCAACAACGAACACATGAACGCTGGAGAAATTCATATGCCATATGCCGAATCTGACAGCAAACCAGCAGAGTAAGAGAGAATGCTCACACATCTGAAAGAAAAATGGTCACTAAATTAAACGCAATTTTTATGTATAAATTAATGCATTCATCAAATACCTAAAATTTTCACTCACCTTATGTGTTGCAACTTACAATTCTATTATCATCCAGAGAAGCTCTTCCGATGTTGAACCAATCTAAAGAGAATTTAAAATAACGTGTCATGCAACACAAATAAATAAACTATTTGAATTTCAATATAAAGGCACATACCAATAAAATATTGTTACCCAATTCAAGTTTCTCAAGATAATCTAAATTCTCCTCAACTCTAACAGGAAGAGATTCACTTCGAAGCCAATCTTGAGCACATACAAGAATATGCACCAATGAAGGAGTCAATGAGCTCCTAAAAGAATCAAGAATATATTCTCCAGTAGTATATGCACTTTCTGATGCCACGGTAGAAACGGGAATCGCTAAGACATCACGAGCCATCTCCGCAAGAATAGGAAATCTACGTGAATTATTTTTCCACCAAAGCAAGATATTGAAGTCATTACTGTAATTCTCAAGTTCTTCACCGAGATACTTGTCCAACTCTGTTCTAACATCCGAACTTTTAACCTTGGCTAAATGTCTCTGCAATTTTTGTCGCAATTTTGAGATTGGTGTTTTATGATGGTTCGGATGACTATTGTCTAATGTGTCAACGGCGGAAGACAATAAAAGTTGAGATCCCATTGAATTTTTCTTTCGATACTCATCAAACAAAGAAGTCATGTATTTCTTCACTTCATCATTTATTTTTTCCCCTTTTTCTTCCCCAAACAGACTCACAAGAGCAAAAGCAACATATTCAAATTTGTTCCGAGGATCCAACACACTTGCAATAAAAATCATCTTCATCTTTTCTGGATTACCAAAATACTTGTGAAGTTTATCTTCCATTTTCTTTGCCATCAAACTCATCTCAACATTTTCATTATCTATCATTTTTTTCAACACAGCATCAAGCTCACAGATCTCTTCAAAGTGAACATTAGATGTGACATAAAGTGATCCAGAGACCTTCAAGGTAAGTTCATAAAAGGGTTTCAGAATTTTCACCATATGCCTTACATTTTCCCAGTCAGTACTTACAAGTGAGCCGGCAGGTTTTCCATCGTCACAAACATAAGTTACAAGATAATGCATCAATCCAGGATCAAGAGCACCATACCTTACAAATGCTTCCTCGAATTCTTGTGCCACATTCAACATCAAATATGTGGAATCCCACCTAGTAGGAACATCCAAGCATAGTGAATTTTCACACGTTATCCTTTCAAATAAGCAACATGCTTTAAACTTTCTCCACCTTTTGGAAGATTGCCTAATGTATCTCACAGCTTGTCTAACACGTTTCACAGAATCACCCACTTCTTCCAACCTTCTTGAACAATAAGATTGATGATGTGAGCCATCCATTATATTTGTTCCCCATCTACTAAATTGTTTAGACAGCTCTTCTACTGTGATATCATCCACACTATCAACCGTAACAGTGAGCACCTTATCTAAACCCCAATCACACAAACATTTGATAATAACAGTTGCCATATCATCGCATTTATGACTGGTAATTGGACAAAAATTCGGTATCTTTTTGTGCAAAGTCCAATCTTTGTTGATAAAATGAGTCGTAAGACACATGTAATTCATTCCTTGCAATGAAGTCCATGTATCAGCAGTAAGACAAACTCTTTGTTGTGTTTCTTCGAAAATTTTCTTCAGTTTCTGTTTCTCTTCACGATAAAGATCAAAACAGTCCCTAATCACTGTAATACGAGAAGGAATATGAAATTAAGGTTGTAGGACTTCCATAAAGTTCTTAAAACCTTCCTTTTCAACAACACTAAAAGGTTGCTCATCAACTATTATCATCCGAGTTAATGCCCTGCTACAAAGTTCTTGATCAAATTCGCAAGGATTAAGATTTCCCTCAACTATTGGGCCACCTGAAATTAGTTGAAAGCCTAGTTGTGTTTGCCTAGTTTCAATGTTACGGGGAAATTTCGCGCACTTTATCATATGACCAATCAATGTGGATGCACCATTGTCTATTGTATGAGCAGCATAGCACTTATCACAGTACTTACACTTTGCTCCTGTTTCTCCATAAGAATCAGTGAAGTTTTCAAAGTGTTCCCACACTATAGATCCAGACTTCATAGTTTTCCTTTTTTTTGAACAATTTTCACTGATAGATGTAGTGTTAGTTGTTTCATTTGAACTCCCATGTTCACTTAAACTTTCAATCTCTGCCATCTGATAAATAAAAGGATATATTATATCAACCAACTACAAGCAAGATAAAAGTACAAAAAGCAATAAACATATAGTTAAACACAAGAAGCAAGACAGTGAATGATATACGTTTAAATAAAAGAAGCACGAAAAAAAAAGAATCAACCAGCAAAACAACATCCACCCTAAAACACAAAGAAAACCAAATGCTAAAGTAGTTTTGATTTGCGAAGTTTGAAAACCTTAAAATAGACCAAGAAAGTTACCACCTTCAAACCTGCAATTCTCTGGAATATTGAACCTAAAAATAATAGTGTAGTGTTCTTATGTCCAATATTTCAAAGATTAGAAAAACATGGCAAATAGACAAGGCTCAAGGAACAAGGCTCAAGAACACATTTGTCAAATAAACTTGTTTGGTTTCTATAGTTAATAATAGCAACCCAAAAAAAAAAATTATATTCTCTTGCTAATTTTTCATAGTTGTAGAAAGAGCAACAAGCGGAATATATGACAAACATTATACGGACAACATTGGTCACTTAGCCATAGGTTTCTCAGCTATCTCTCTTGCTCTAAAATCTTAAAGTTACTTGGATACAAGCTATAAGCGATGCATCTTTATATTAGTTGATTGAAGAAAACAGACCTGAATAATTAAGTACCAAAATTCCAAAGTGATGCACACATTTCAATATGCATGATAGCATACACTTAAATATTGAAATTCCCAAATGCCATCAAAATTTAGAGTGTTAGAACTTAGACATAGTAATTCCAGAAATCATTCAAAAAGCTATATCAAAAGTTCAACTTTCATAACACCACACCTTAAATATTGAAATTCCCCAAGTTCAAAGCATTAGGGACTGTCTATCACATAAGGAAAAAATCATAGTGCAATCTTATTACAACCCATTTTAATTTCACAAACATGAAAACAGAAACGGACCTTTACCCTTGATGGAAAATGCTGCAATGGAAATGATTTTCTTTACCTCACTTGTTCAATGTGGCTTTTAATTAGTTCCATTTTTGGGAGCTTTGAATGAGTTGTATAGGAGATGGGGGATTAGGGTTTGTTGGGAAGAAGATGAAGAAATGGAGGGAAATGAGTTGTCGATGTTGGAGAATGGGCAGAGGGTTTTGGTGCGGTTTTTGAATCTTTGAATCTCGAATATACGTTTTCACAATTTTGTATACACTAGTCTTGTACTCTGTTTGGATCATTGTTTCTCATTGTTTTATAATGTATTGTATTGTACTGTATCGTATTGTATTATATTTTTTTATGATACATGTTTGAATAGATTGTATTGTTTGTTATTATTAAATAATATTTTGCTGTTTGGTTTGACTGTGTCGTATTGTACTGTAACTGATAAGTTTACTAAAATACCCGCAACTGTTTAAATATTAAATTTAGCAAAATTATGCATAAAATAATTTTAAAAAACAAAATAGAAGAAGGCAAAACACATTAAGAAAGCAAAACAAAGGAGCGAGACAGAAGGCAAAACAAAGGAGCACAACTAATTAGAATTGAGTTAAAAGCAAATTAGGAAAAAAAATCAAACAGAAGGCGGCAAAACACCTTTAATGTTGGCGGCAGAAGTTTTGGAAAAAAATAAAATAGGTTATAGGTTGGAGATTTGGAGTTAAAATAGAAAAAAGTTAAAAGGTAAAATAGAATTATGGAGTAATAAGTTAGGGCATAATTGGAAAGAAAAATAGGAAACAATCCCACACACCAAATCAGTTGTTTTAAAAAAGAGGACTTTTCATTATTCCGGAACAATAGATTTAACAGCACAATACAATTAATTTTAATGAAACAATCAAAACAAACATTGTTTTGGGATAACAATACAATACGATACAATGGGAACAACCATCCAAACAAGTTGTTAGGTAAGCACTTTGGGCGTGAACCCTAATTTAATAAATATACAATTTTTAAAATTATTTAACTATAATAGTGAGCAGTGTATTTATAATTTAATAAAATTAAAGAACGGATGAAAGTAGCCTATGATTATAAATTAAAAGTTAGTAGTTTTTTTCTTTGGGAGTAATTGCCACCTTCATTATTCTATAAAGATTTTTCTTTTTTGCTTTATTTTTTATTTCATATTAAAGGTTGTGATAAATTACATGTAATTAAAATTTAATATTTTTGTGTTAAAATTAAATGAAGATTCATAGACTATTGTGCAATACAATCTGATTAACTAAATAAAGCTACAATTTGTAGGTTTAAAAATTATAATGTAAACCTTTGAATAAATTAATTTTTGTAAGATTTTGAAGTAAATCATGTATTTGTCACTCCAATTTCAAATCATGGCAAAAACAAGTAAGGAATCCCTATTGTCGTTGGGAAAGCCTATTTATGGAAAGGAAAAGAAAACCTTCTGTTAAGTGGTCATCATCGAAAACAATAATATATTAATTATCTATATTATATTAATTTTAAATATTTAAATATTAAGACTTCGTACACACGGTAATATTTTGTGAATAATTACAGTTGTTATATTCAACTGTAATTATAATTTACATACAACCAAAAATACTATTGTTATGATTTTTTGTTGATTCAAATTGTTAATATTAGCTCATTATAGTTTTAAATAAAGAAATAATTTAATATGCAATATTTTAGTAGAATTACATTGAATCACTCATTAGTGAGATTTGATCAGCAATATAAATTACATCGAACCTCAATAATAAATTATTATAATCAGGTTTAATCATATTTTTTTTTCTTATATTTGGACAACCAACTTTTCAAGGAAAGGATTTGTAATATATAAAATCTTGGTTGACTTAAAAATCTAAATATTAGGACTTCCTACCTTGTTGAATAAAGAGATATTTAATAACTAAAATCTTAATTTATTTCAACATCCTAAATATTAGGAAAGTAAATTTTTACAATTTTGTGCAATGTAATATTTATTTTTAAAAGGGTAAAAAAGGCAAACGATATTTCACTAAGAGCTTTCGTGCTTTTTCAGATCTTGTTTTATTGTAAATAATTTTTCCATATCTCAATATAACCATTTAAAAGTGTAGCGTGAATTTTTGTTCCGCGTAAAAAGTTTCACTTTAAGTTAATCTGATGGTTAAAACTATAATATGAAAAGACATGAAATAATCTATATTATTATTGATATAAAATAATAATTACCTCTTCGTCAACTAATGTCACAATTTTTCGGGTGCCTTGATTTGTTTTATTGTAGAACTCTTTTACTATTCACTCCCAAACACTAACACTCATATTACCTAACATGAATCACATACTTTTAGACTATTTATTGGGACACATTGGTCTGACAATCCCTTTTCACTGGCCATTGCAGGTGTACCTAAAATAAAGTATAAGAGTTTATAAGTTATTAAAGTGACTAATTAAATAATTGGTTATTTTTATGATATAAGGAAGATTTTTTATCTGAACGGATGTAATTGTTGAATCTGAGTGATTCAAGCATGGCAATTGCAAATAACGCAAATCATTACTATTACACAGAATTAAAGCATATTGTCTAATTTTTGATTTTATTTAAAGCAAGCAACTTGAGCTGGCATAGCAATAAGTATATTTAATCATACATCAAAGAAAATAACAATACTAATTTAAGTAATAAGACTTAGATCGAATGTCTAATCGATTTTCTGTGATGAATGAATTGCAATTGTTCAATAACCTGTATTAAATTTCTAAATTACGTGAGATGCGAAATTAGCCACGTCCAAAACATGAAACAAAAATTGTATAATAAAAAGTTGTTAATGCAACAATAAAGATAAATTGTTGATGTAACAATAAAAACTGGTACATACAAAATACGAAGTAGCAAAAAATGTCGATATAAGTAAAAGAAACAAAACCTGAAATTGCAGTGTTGGAATAGGGCGTAGTTTGACGATTAGTTTGTGACATTGTAGCTTCTTTTATAAAAGTATTTCGGTACACAATTTGACACATAAAATAAATTATATGCTCTTGGACAATCTAACTACAAAATTTCCTTGTGTACGTGCGTATTTATTCCTTGTATGACAAATAAAGTCATTATTGAGAGTTGAACAAAGTAGTAAGAGTTTAGGAAAAAAGTTATTAACTATTCTAGTGTACAAAAAATTACCAAATATTACCTACTCCAAAGAGTAGGGAATTTAACCAAAGTCAAATACACATACGGTCAGTTAATGAGATTGAACCAAGTAGCTAAAGTGTAGGAATTATTTTTATTTACTTTCCTTGTGCAAGAAACGTGAAGAATTTTTTTAGCAAATAATTAATGCAAACCAAGGAAATCATTTACAGTGGAGTATAGGGAAGCGAAAGTTTAGGGAAAATTTTTTATTAACTTTCCTTGTGTAAGAAACATGAAGAAAAATTACAACAAAAGTAAAGCAAAATTTAATAACAAATAACTGGCAAAAATTTACCAAATAATATCGTGAACATTCCGAAATTGTTCAATTCTTATTAAATATTAATGAAATACTTAAATTACTATATTGTCCAATGTGAACTCTATGTTTTAAAGGGTAAAAAAGACAAACGACATTTCGTTAAGGGCCTTCGTACTTTTAATATAGTATAGATATAGATAGATATAGATATGTATATTCACTACATACGTATTAATTTTATTTTCCCTTTTAGATATCAGAGAAATGAAGGTAGAAATTCTTCTGTAGACTATAACGTACTGTTATTAATAATATTATTACATCGGGAATCATTCGGAATTTTACTATTCTTAGAATTAATTAGTTCTATATATATATATAAGCTTTTATTTTGAGAAAAAAGAAGAAGGTAAAATCAAACTTTTAATGCTTACAAAAATATGTGTTTTTGGTCAAAATAAAAATGCCATTTATTTTTAAATTTTTAAAATCATCTTAAGATAATAGATAATGGCAAAAATGTATACATTGACCCTCCATTTCAACTCTATGATACTCCTTTTGTTTTGAAACGCCTTAATGTATATGGCACCATTTGTCTCTACACAATTTTCAAAACTTTCAAAAGTTAAAATTCATTACTTATTTATGTTTAAGTTGAACTTGTATACGATTGAAATCGGGCTCGTCTATTACATGGCAGATCGGGCTCGAAACATGAGGGATTGAATATCGACCCCGAGTCCCATCAAATCAGAACACAAGGTCAGAATGTCCGTCCTCGAGAACTCCATGATCCCGAAATCGACCCTAATCCCAAACGAGCTCGAGGAAACATTGTCAGTATAACCAACAGAAGATCAAAATAACAGAAGACCGAAATATCCGTGAGCGGTCGGGGTATTACGACGGGAATCTCGGCACGTATCAATAAGGAACCGGCAAATCAGCAAATCAGGAGATTTTTACCTTTTATAGAATTATACGTAAAGTAGGACTCCCCTACTATATAAAGGGGGTTTAATTACTTGTAAAAGGCATTATAACAATCATTCAGAAGCAATATACTGTTATTTTCTCTTTAAGTTCTTATTCAACTTTGTCTTGACACAGATCGAAGTGCATTCTGTTCAAGGGTGGCTCACCTCCCAAGGCTGTAACTGTTCAAGTTGTGCGGTTTGAATTTACTTTATCATTGCTTATTTCAATTGTACTTTTAATTTATCGCTTTGTGTCAATTTAATTCACGTATCCTTAAAACCACTTACAAATTCAATTGTTATCCGATTTTGAGGGTAAACAGTTTGGCGCTTACCGTGGGGCTAAGGATAATAGTGGTATTTGATACAAATTTTTCATAACACACACTACTTTACACTTTTTCTTTGAAGTGCCTCTAATTGCAGGTTAAAGCTCAAAATGTCAAACTCACAATTGGCACCCTACATGTTGACAATGATTCTGGTCACCACGGTAAAAATAACAACATAGCTCCCGGTAACGAGGTACCGCCTGTTGATACCATCGGAATTCAAGTCGCGGACCCGTTGGGCGCTAACTGGCATGTGGCTATCGACACAAACCTGCCTACCGACCCCAAGAATAACATCTGTGGTGGAGCCCGGTCGACAGCGCAGAATACTCAAAACAATGGAGGAGACGTGATCAATCTACGGATGATCTTCAAAATGTTACAGGATCAACAGGCGGCGATATCTCAGTTACAGAACCAAAGCCACGCACCGAGCAGAATTGAACCCGATCCATCCCGGGAAATCACCCGCAGTGAATAACCGGTCGTAGAGAGGTCAAATGAAAACGAGTCGGGGACCAACCCCGAGATCATAGAAATGCTCGAGGAGTTGACAAAACAGATTGAATCAGGGGAGAAGAAAATCGAAGCAAATGACAAAAAAGTAGAAACTTACAATTTCAGGGTCGACCAAATCCCGGGAGCACCGCCGATACTGAAAGGCCTGGATTCCAAGAAGTTCGTGCAAAAACCTTTCCCTCAGAGTGCGGATCTAAAGCCGATCCCTAAAAAATTCCGCTTGCCCAAGATCTCTAAATACAATGGAACGACCGACCCAAATGAGCATGTTACCTCCTACACATGCGCCATCAAAGGGAACGACTTAGAGAATGATGAGATCGAGTTTGTCCCGTTGAAGAACCTCGAAGAAACCCTATCAAAGGGAGCTATGATATGGTATCAAAACTTACCTCCTAATTCTATTGACTCGTTTGCTATGCTTGCAGACTCTTTCATGAAAGCACATGCCAGGGCTATCAAGGTCGAGACCAGGAAGTCAGACCTTTTCAAAGTAAGACAAAAGGATAATGAGATGCTCAGAGAGATCATGTCCCGGTTTCAAATGGAACGCATAGACTTACCACCAGTCGTTGATGATTGGGCCGTCCAAGATTTCACCCGGGGACTCAATGTTCGAAGCTCAGTGGCTTCATATCAATTGAAGCAAAATCTGATAGAATATACGGCAGTTACTTGGGCCGACATACATAACCGGTATCAATCAAATATCAGAGTTGAAGATCACCAACTTGGGGCCCTTTCGGGGTCCGTTTATCCCGTCATAACCGTCGACAGAGTCAAAAGAGATCGACTGTGAACTGAGGTCAAATAGGGATCGGTATAAACCTTACAATGGAGATCGATGAAGAAGTGGGTACGCACGGAATTCTATGCAAAGTGAAAGGAGAAGTGATCGAGGTCAGAACAACAGGGGACTCATGAGTAAGAACGATTTCGACAGGTCTATCAGGCCTAAGGAAGCACCAAGGTTATCTGAATATAACTTTAACATTGATGTTGCCGCCATTGTATCAGCTATCGGATGCATCAAGGACACCAAGTGGCTTCAAACTCTACAATTCGATCCATACCAAAGGGATCCTAACCAGATGTGCAAATATCATGGAACTCACGGCCACATAAGAGGAAGTAGCCCGACTATTCAACAACGGGCACCTTTGAGAATTCCTGAAAGACCGAGCTAAGAACCATTTCAGGAATACGGATTCTAATAAACAGACCGAACAGGATGAACCTCAACATGTCATTAACATGATCATTAGTATGGTCGATGTCCCTCAAGGGCCGATGATGAAACGCACCAGGGTATCCATCACAATGGAACAGCGTACTCGAGACTATATACCGGAAGAAACCTTGTCTTTCAACGATGTGGACGCCGAAGGGATCGTGCAGCCCCACAATGATGCACTGGCAATATCTGTACTCATAAATAAATCTTGAGTTAAGTGTGTGTTAGTTGATCCAGGTAGGTCGACCAACATCATCCGATCTAGGGTCGTAGAACAACTCGGCCTACAGGATCAAATTGTGCCTGCGGTTCGAGTTCTAAACGGATTCAACATGGCATATGAAACCACTAAGGGGAAGATAACATTACCAGTGAATGCTGCTGGGACCATCCAGGAAACCAAGTTCTATGTGATCAATGGAGACATGAGGTACAACGCCCTATTTGGGAGGCCATGGATCCACAACATGAGGGCAGTTTCCTCGACATTGCACCAAGTGTTAAAATTCCAACACCGAGAGGGATTTAAACAATCTTTGGAGAGCAGCCATCTGCGAAGGAAATGTTTGCGATCGAAGAAACGATTCCGATATACGCACTTACAACGACAAAAGGGCCAAGCTCGGCCACAAAGCGATAAGATAAAATAGCAATTATCGATGCCAGCCCCGACCCAACCGGAGAAATAGGGGTCTGATGAAAATGATGACTACGGGGTTCCTAGGTCTTTTATAGCCCCGGATGATTTTGACTCCACTAAATCGACGGTCGAGGAGCTGGAAAAGGTCATATTAGTCGAGCATCTACCCAATCTGTATTGACCCGACCGGTCATTTTGAGCCCTAGCGCGCCGTTCAGCAGTTCGAGGCCATGAGCAGCTTCAATTCAGGCATTATGACTTGTACGCGTGGTCGGAATTAAATTTCGGAAAGTTCAGAGTTGACTTGGAGAGGAAATTCCCAATTTGGAAGCTTTAAGTTGAGAGAATTGACTAGGATTGGATTTCAGAGTAAACGACATCGGAATCGGGATCTGAAGGTTCCAGCAGGTTCGTATGATGATTTCGGACTTAGGCGTATGCCCTGATCGGGTTTTGGATGATGCGGGAGAGTTTTGGCGCCTATTGTGGAAGTCAGCATTTTGGAGGAAATTTTATAAGTTTGGGTTGAAGTGCATTTCAGTGGTATTGATGTCCGTTTAGGATTCCGAGTCAGGGAGTAGCTTCGTATGGTAATTCTGGAGTTGGGAGCACGATCGGAAGTGAATTCGGATGCCCGTGGGTCATTTTGGGGTCATTTGGCTAAAGATAGAAATTTGAAGGTTTTTGAGAAGTTTGACCGGAGGTGGACTTTTTGATATCGGGGTCGGAATCCAATTCCAGAGGTTGGAGTAGGTCTGTAATGTCGAATATGACTTGTGCGCAAAATTTGAAGTCAATCGGACGTGATTTGATAGGTTAAAACATCGAAAGTAGAAGTTGAAATTCTAAAGTTCATAAAGCTTGGATTGGAGGTCGATTCGTGGTTTTAGCGTTGTTTGATATGATTTGAAGCCTCGAGCAAGTCCATAATGTGTTTTGGGACTGGTCGGTACGACTGGTTGGGGTCTCGGGGGCCTCGGGTGGATTCCGGGTAGTTAACGGATTGAATTTGGAGTTTGAAGAAGAGCTGAAGTTGCTGGTGTAACCGCACCTGCAAGACTAGGGCCGCAGGTGCGGAGCCGTAGAAGCGGCCCTATGGTCGCAGATGCGGAATTTGGTGGAAGAGAGCTGGGACCGCGGATGCGGTCGTTTTGCCGCAGATGCGGGACCGCATCTGCAGAAGAGAGGGCGCAGAAGCAGAATGGACTGGGGAGCCCTGGACCGCAGAAGCGGCAATTGGTCTCGCACCTGCGGAACCGCAGAAGCGGTCAAGTGACCGCAGGTGCGGAAAGTGCTGGAGGCAGAGAGTGTGGTAAAAATCGGGAGTTGGCCATTTTCTCTCATATTTTCTTGGCTCGGGCGATCCTTGGAGGGTTTCAAGAGGGAATTTTCATCATCAACGATAAGGTAAGCTATCCCCACCTATCTTGACTTAAATACATTGATTATGTATGGATTTTAGCATGTAAATTGGTAGAAGTTTGAGGGTTTGAGGAAAACTTAGAAAATTGATATTCTCTGAATTTGACCACGATTTTCGGTATGGAATTTAGAGTAAATTATATATTTGAGTTCGTGAGGCTATGGGTAAACTTATTCTTCAAAAAATTTCGGAATCCGGGCACGTGGGCCCAAGGGCATTTTTGTCAACTTTTCGATCGGGGTTAGGAATTGTTATATATTGGATTGTAATGAGTAATTGAGCATATATTAATGGATGTGCATAATTATTGGCTAGTTTTGGAGCGTTGTGCATCAATTTGAGTCTTCGGAAGGGCGTGGAATGCCGGTTATGGATCTTCGAAGCGAGGTGAGTCTCCTTTCTAACCTTGTAAGAGAGAATTGTCCCTAGAGGTGAAATAATTGGTTATCTGCTCCTATTTGTGGGGGCTACGTACGCACGAGGTGACGAGAGTCCGTGCGTAGCTACTAATATGTGTAAGTCCGGGTAGTCCAGGACCCAAAAAGCATGCTATACTTGGAATATCTGTGATCTTATTGACAATTAAATTTCTTAAATTCTATCAAATTGGTAAATAAATTTCTAAGAAGCTTAAACTTCATTTTCTTGAATTGTTAAAAGAGAATTTGGCTTTTCCTTGGATAATTGTTCCCTGATAAATTCATGATTAACTGATTGTCGTGTTTATTTATATTTGACCGCCTCGCATGTATGATTCGCGAGCGGGGTAATAGATAGATGCATCTATGGTTCGGGCCGCTCGACCCTTGGCAGTGCATATTTTACATTTATGTTGGATCGGGTCATACGACCTCGGCATGATTTGCGCATGCTTGTATTGCTACCTTGAACTTAAGTTGTTATTGCCCCTTCCTGGCTTGAGAATATTTGTATAAAGGACTTAAAGGAATTTGGAGATTTCCTATAAAAGAAAGAATTGTTTACTTGCTTCATTCCACTGAATTACATTCATGTTTATAAAAATCCACGATTTAATGTATTATTGATATCACATTATTGGACCACTAGTAACTGTCGAAGTCGACCTCTCGTCTCTACTTCTTCGAGATTAGACGGGATACTTACTGAGTACACATTGTTTTCGTACTCATGCTACACTTGCTGTGCATTTTTGTTGCACAGGAACATGTACTTCTAGTGGCCTACTGGGCGTAGCAGCATGGATGATACTGGGACTAGGTGAGCTGCATTACTCGAGGTGACCCGCAACTAATATAGTCTCTTTCAGTGTCTTGTATTTACTTTCTGTCCAATTTGTATTCTGGACGGATGTTGTATTGTATTGTTTCTTAGAAATAGCTCATGCCCTTGTGACACCGGGTTCTGGGGATGTCTAGGGGTTTATTCATAATTTTAAAAGTTGTTAAAGGTTTCATTTCTTACTCAGTTAAATTTACTATGTATAGTTTAAACGCATAAAAGAAGAGATTTCAGAAATATTTAAAACGAGAATTTAATTAAGTAATTTGGTTGGCTTGCCTGACAGCGGTGTCCGGCGCCATCACGACCCTCAGTGGATTTTGGGTCGTGACAACATGGTATCCGAGCACTAGGTTCCCGTAGGTCTCACGAGTCGTGAGCAAGTCTAGTAGAGTCACGCGGATCGGTACGGAGACGTCTGTACTTATCCTCGGGAGGCTGCAGGACTGTTAGGAGTACTTCCCTTCTTGGTTTCCCATCGTGCGATTTGATCCCTGGAGGCTATGCCTTTAATTCCTTCCTATTCAATCTTATGCGACGTGAATCGCTTGTTATGAATCGAGGATTGAAGAATTGTAATGGTACTACCGATGCAGTGCGGGGTGTTTCTCCCTACATAGTTGCCTGAGCTATTATCATCACCTTGTGGAAGGATATTCTGTCATTTCAGCTCAGTAGCGGTACTTCAGAGAGCTTTGAGTCTAGGCACAATTGCCATGATGCTATGAACGATTGTTCCGCGGTATTTATATGACGGTAGGACGTTTGCCTACGTGTCGGGGCAGTGAATGACTTGAAGGGAGGTTTACTCAGTGCATGATCTAGAGATTCGGTATTTTATTCCCGGCAGGGGAAAGGCAATCGGACTGAGAATGGTCAGATGTGGGCAGGTGGAGTAATGAGACTTGGTATTTGCGAGCGTGGTGGAGTTTTCTTCTATGATGAGGTGTCGTTGTCCTAATGGAACGTACTAAGTTCGTCGGTGTTATGATCTTCTACAACCCGCCTTTGGGGCAAGATATTGTGAAATAGTATTGAAGATGCGGTTGTCTGATATCGCAGGGTGCGGTAGTTCAGGACTGAATTAGTGTTTCTAATGTCGGCGGTTCGAGAAAGATGATCTTCGGAAAGGTGTAAAGTTAGCAGCAATTGTGGGTTCAAGTGCCGCGAAGATAGATTTTATTTAAGGCAACAACTGAGCAGCAACGGATGAGGAAGGACATGTGGGGAGTGTTAGGTGGTGGTTAAAATTTCTAGAAGGCCAGGTATAAGAAGCAAAGGTCGAGTAGTCGACTAAAGGGGTAAGTTTCGCCTAAGTGGGAGAGTTAGGGTGATTTGTGAATTTTTGTGATTGGTGATTTGGGCCTACGGATTTACTTGAAGTGTGGGCTATTATACAGCAAGGAGATCAGTCGTGTAAACGTGGTTGATGATTCAGAGTATAACAAGAGGGTTTTACAAACAGATTCGGAGAATTTTGGCGGTTGATTGCGCAAGGTTATGTCAACAAGAGATAAAGGATCCCGGTGAATTCCAGAATTTGTGTAATAATGACTTCAGGCTAAGTCGGAGAGTCCCTGTGGCGACCCGGCCAGTCGTCTTATGAGTTACCGCTCCATTTTCCCCATTTCTGCTTCTTTATGCTTTGTTATCCGTGTTTTGTGGTATCGAGTTGGTCGGATCGAATCCGGAATGATTTTGGTAAGGTTGGAGACACTTAGTCTCTTTTAAGGAAGCTTAAGTTGGAAAAGTCAACCGGATATTGACTTATGTGTTAGAGGGCTCGGATGTGAGTTTCGATGGTTCGGTTAGCTTCGGGAGGTGATTTATGACTTAGGAGTGCGATCGGAATGGGGTTTGGAGGTTTGGAGTAGTTTTAGGCTTGAATTGGCGAAGTTGATATTTTGGCGATTTCCGGTTGATAGGCGAGATTTTGATATAGGGGTCGGAATGGAATTCCGAGAGTTGCAGTAGCTTTATTATGTGATTTAGGACGTGTGTGCAAAATTTCAGGTCATTCGGACGTGGTTTGGTGGGGTTTTTGATCAAAAGCGGAATTCGGAAGATTTTTAGAAACTTAGGCTTGAATTCAATGTGTTTTGGTTTATTTGATGTTGTTTGAGGTGTTTTGAGGATTGGAACAAGTTTGAATAAGGTTTTAGGATATGTTGGTGCATTTGGTTGAGGTCCCGGGGGCCTCGGGTGAGTTTCGGGTGGTCAATCGGACCATTTTGAAGTATTGAAAGCTGCAGATTTTGAGTTCCAGCAGTTGCAGACATTTTGGTCTTTGCGTTCGTGAGAGAGACCTCGCGTTCGCGAAGAGTAAGCTGAGGAAGGTGGGAGTTTATCCTTCGCATTCGCGAGGCATGGGACGCGTTCGCGAAGGGCTGCGAGGTTGTGCATCGCGTTCGCGGGCGTGTAGTCGCGTTCACATAGAAGAAATGGAGAGATTGAGCTTCAGTAGGATTTAACCCGTCGCGTTCGCGATGATGGACCGCATTCGCGAAGGATCATCTGGTAAGGCATCGCGTTCTCATGAGTTGTGTCGCGTTCGCGTAAGAGGATTTTTGGTCAACGTTATTTTTGTGCTTCGCGAACGCGAGGCTTTGACCGCGTTCGCGAAGAAGGAAATTTGACCTGGGTAGAATGTTTTTAAGTTCGTCTTGTCCGCGATTTCTAGGCTTATTTCCTCCATAGTTGATCATTTTGGGAGCTTTTTGAAGGAGATTTAAGAGGGATTCAAGGGGAACTACTTTGAGGTAAGATTCTTGGACTAAGAACTCGATTATTATGTGAATTCCACCTAGAAAATCATGAAATCTAAGCAAAAAATTGAGAAACTAGGGCTTGAAAATGGAGACCAAACATTTGGGATTTGAAGGGTCATTTGTGGATGGATTTTGATGTTTTTGGTATGTATGAACACGTGGGGAGATAAGGAATCTGTTGGTGTAAAAATTTCTGAGTTTCGAGATGTGGGCCCGGGGGTCGGGTTTTGGTAATTTCAGAATTTTAGTATTATTTTGATTGTTTTAGCTTGGGCTTCATTCCCTTAGCATACTTTGACGTCCTCGTTGTGATTTTGGATAGATTCGATGCGAGTGGAGGCCGATTCAAGGGGCAAAGGCATCGCGGAGTAGTATTTACACCGGTTTGAGGTAAGTAACCATTGTAAATCTGGAACCGAGGGTACAAAACCCCGGTATTTGACTTGTTTAGATAAACACGGTGACGCACATGCTAGGTGACGAGCGTGTGGGCGTGCACCAGTAGGGATTGTGACTTGGTCCGTCCCCTAGCGACTATTAAGCCACGTATTTGGTTTGGAAATATTATATTACTCCTTATTTTGGATATTATACCGTATTATGGGCTGTATGCCATGTTTGGGGCCTTGTGCCGATCTGTAGAAACCCTTAGGGGCATTTTGACTGTTTTCCTCACTTTACTTGGTAAAAGCATATCCTCAGTCATGTTTTACTTGTTAAATGTCTAAAACTGGTTTATTCTTGTCATTTTTAAAAGAGAGAACTATTTGGACCGAGTTCCCTAATTTCCACTATTGTACCCGAGGGGTTGTGAGGTTAATGACTGATAGAGGTCGAGGACCTAAGTGTGAGCATATTTATATATATGTGAGTTATGGATCGAGCCGCATGCCGCAGTGATACTTATATGGATCGGACTGCACGCCGCAGTGATATATATATGTATTGGATCGGGCTGCGCGCCGCAGCGATATGACGCTTGGGATGTAGGAGCTCCTCCGGAGTCTGTACACCCCCAGTGAGTGTAGTCGACTATAAATATATGGATCGGGCTGCACGCCGCAGCGGTTATTATGATTTCAATTATTATGAGATATTGTGAGACTGAATGATGAGGGTTGAGTCACGAGTGACTGAGAGGCTGCCCGCTTTGGTTCGCTATCCCGATCATGATTTTCCTACCCCCAGAGGGAAAGGTACTTCCCTTTTGGGCCGGTTGTGGGCGAGGAGGGATTCGAACCCCCGCACCGTGGTTCGTAGCCACGTGCTCTAATCCTCTGAGCTACAGGCCCCCACCCCCGTCCTCCACCTGG
>NC_031999.1:9917889-9960382 GCF_001879085.1 Nicotiana attenuata
ATATATATATGTATTGGATCGGGCTGCGCGCCGCAGCGATATGACGCTTGGGCTGTAGGAGCCCCTCCGGAGTCTGTACACCCCCAGTGAGCGTAGTCGACTATATGTATATGAGTCGGGCTGCACGCCGCAGCGGTTATTATGATTTCTATTATTATGAGATATTGTGAGACTGAGTGACGAGGGTTGAGTCACGAGTGACCTGAGAGGCTGCCCGAGAGGCCATATTTCGAGTGATTCCTTGCCCGAGGGGCCCATTTATGATGTTTTCACTGATTTCCCTCTGTTTTCAAATAAGCCTCTGTTGACCATATTGTTAAGTATCCGATTTCAAATGTTTTAAACTGGAAGAGCTGATTCTTTGACAAAATTGGTTTTAAACTGTAAAGTTGATATGTTATCCTGTGATTTTCAGTTATATGCTTTTGAACTGCTCGTCACTGGTGTCAGTACTTATTTACTTTAGTTACTTACTGAGTTGGCGTACTCACGTTACTCCCTGCACCTTGTGTGCAGATCCAGAGCCAGCATAGGGCTCCAATCCCTAGTTGAGATTTTTTAGACATAGGGCCAGCTTTCCCTAGTCGCCCTTTGCCAGCACAGCGCTCCAATCCCTAGTTCAGACTTTTCGACATAGGGCCTCCATTCCCTAGTTGCCTTTCGCCAGCATAGGGCTCCAATTCCTAGTTGAGATTTTTAGACATAGGGCCTCCATTCCCTAGTCGCCTTTCGCCAGCATAGGGCTCCAATCCCTAGTTGAGATTTTGAGACATAGGACCGCCATTCCCTAGTCGCCTTTCGCCAGCATAGGGCTCCAATCCCTAGTTGAGATTTTTTAGACATAGGGCCTCCATTCCCTAGTCGCCTTTCGCCAGCATAGGGCTCCAATCCCTAGTTGAGATTTTGAGACATAGGGCCTCCATTCCCTAGTCGCCTTTCGCCAGCATAGGGCCTCCAATCCCTAGTTGAGATTTTTAGACATAGGGCCTCCATTCCCTAGTCGCCTTTCGCCAGCATAGGGCTCCAATCCCTAGTTGAGATTTTTAGACATAGGGCCTCCATTCCCTAGTCGCCTTTCGCCAGCATAGGGCTCCAATCCCTAGTTGAGATAATTAGACATAGGGCCTCCATTTCCTAGTCGCCTTTCGCCAGCATAGGGATCCAATCCGTAGTAGAGATTTTGAGACATAGGGCCACCATTCCCTAGTCGCCTTTCGCCAGCATAGGGCTCCAATCCCTAGTTGAGATTTTAAGACATAGGGCCTCCATTCCCTAGTCGCCTTTTGCCAGCATAGGGCTCCAATCCCTAGTTGAGATTTATATACATAGGGACTCCATTCGCTAGTGGCCTTTTGCCAGCATAGGGCTCCAATCCCTAGTTGAGATTTTTAGACATAGGGCCTCCATTCCCTAGTCGCCTTTCTCCAGCATAGGGCTCCAATCCCTTGTTGAGATTTTTAGACATAGGGACTCCATTCGCTAGTGGTGTTTTGCCAGCATAGGGCTCCAATCCGTAGTTGAGCTTTTTAGACATAGGGCCTCCATTCCCTAGTCGCCTTTTGCCAGCATAGGGCTCCAATCCCTAGTTGAGATTTATAGACATAGGGCCTCCATTCCCTAGTCGCCTTTTGCCAGCATAGGGCTCCAATCCCTAGTTGAGATTTATAGACATAGGGCCTCCATTCCCTAGTCGCCTTTTGCCGGCATAGGGCTCACATCCCTAGTTGAGATTTTTTGACATAGGGCCTCCATTCCCTAGTCGCCTTTCTCCAGCATAGGGCTCCAATCCCTAGTTGAGATTTGTAGACATACGACCTCCATTCCCTAGTCACCTTTCGCCAGCATAGGGCTCCAATCCCTAGTTGGGATTTTTAGGCATAGGGCCTACATNCGCACATGCTAGGGTGACGAGCGTGTGGGCGTGCACCAGTAGGGATTGTGACTTGGTCCGTCCCCTAGCGACTATTAAGCCACGTATTTGGTTTTGGAAATATTATATTACTCCTTATTTTTGGATATTATACCGTATTATGGGCTGTATGCCATGTTTGGGGCCTTGTGCCGATCTGTAGAAACCCTTAGGGGCATTTTGACTGTTTTCCTCACTTTACTTGGTAAAAGCATATCCTCAGTCATGTTTTACTTGTTAAATGTCTAAAACTGGTTTATTCTTGTCATTTTTAAAAGAGAGAACTATTTGGACCGAGTTCCCTAATTTCCACTATTGTACCCGAGGGGTTGTGAGGTTAATGACTGATAGAGGTCGAGGACCTAAGTGTGAGCATATTTATATATATGTGAGTTATGGATCGAGCCGCATGCCGCAGTGATACTTATATGGATCGGACTGCACGCCGCAGTGATATATATATGTATTGGATCGGGCTGCGCGCCGCAGCGATATGACGCTTGGGATGTAGGAGCTCCTCCGGAGTCTGTACACCCCCAGTGAGTGTAGTCGACTATAAATATATGGATCGGGCTGCACGCCGCAGCGGTTATTATGATTTCAATTATTATGAGATATTGTGAGACTGAATGATGAGGGTTGAGTCACGAGTGACTGAGAGGCTGCCCGAGAGGCCATATTTCGAGTGATTCCTTGCCCGAGGGGCCCATTTATGATGTTTTCACTGATTTCCCTCTGTTTTCAAATAAGCCTCTGTTGACCATATTGTTAAGTATCCGATTTCAAATGTTTTAAACTGGAAGAGCTGATTCTTTGACAAAATTGGTTTTAAACTGTAAAGTTGATATGTTATCCTGTGATTTTCAGTTATATGCTTTTGAACTGCTCGTCACTGGTGTCAGTACTTATTTACTTTAGTTACTTACTGAGTTGGCGTACTCACGTTACTCCCTGCACCTTGTGTGCAGATCCAGGTGCCCGAGCGGCTGAGTAAGGGCTGTTTAGCTGATCCAGTTTGTTGACGGAGAATTTCCAGGTTGCTGCATGGCGTCCGTAGCCCTGTTTCTCCCTTCTATCTTGTTATCTTTTCCGCATTTCCTAGACTATTGATGTAGTAGATGTTCAGACTTGTATTAGAGGCTCTAGACTCGTGACACCAGATTTGTGGGGCTGTGTAGTTCATGTTTTATTGACTTCCGCATATTTATCTATTGTTTTTAAACGCTTATTGTGATAAGTAGGGTATTTAAACCTGCATAAAAATGGCTAAATTTTTAAGGAAAAGGGTTGTGGTTAATTCTTTAGTCGGCTTGCCTAGTAATGTGATAGGCGCCATCACGATCGGTATTTGGGGTCGTGACAAGTTGGTATCAGAGCCTAGGTTACATAGGTCTCGCGAGTCATGAGCCGGTTTAGTAGAGTCTCGCGGATCGGTACTGAGACGCTTGTATTTATCCTCGAGTGGCTGCAGAACCTTGAGGAAAATTCTTATTCTTGAAATTCTTGTCGTGCGAATTTGTTAATTCGAGTACTAAACTTCTGTCATTCTATTCTCTCCCATATGGTGAGGACGCGCGCTACCGGACAGGGTGGACGACCACCAGTACCACCCACCGGGGCCACCAGAGGCCGAGGTCACGGTCAAGGCCGTGGCGGGGGCAGAGCGGCTAGAGCAGCACCTGCAGATCCACCAGCTGCCGCAGTCCCGGACCAGGTCCCAGTTGTGGACACTACAGCAGCACCAACCCAGGCACCAGCTGTGCCTATTGTGATTCCAGGCCTTCAGGAGGCTTTAGCTCAGATCTTATCAGTGTGTACCGGTTTGGCTCAGGCGGTCTCAGCTACTACGGCCGCAGCTACTTCTCAGACCGGGGGAGGCATCCAGACCCCCGTTGCTCGCACACCTGAGCAGGTTGTGCAGGGACTCCAGACACCAGGGGCACCTCCAGCCCAACCGGTTGCACCAGCTCAGGAGTTTGTAGTACCAGTTATGCCGGACGACGAGCAGCGTCGACTTGAGAGGTTTGGTAGACTCCAGCCTCCGACCTTCGGCGGTGCAGTAAGTGCCAGAGGATGCTTCGTACAGCAGGGATTTAGAGACCAGTGGTGTGGCATTTACGACCTTTCACTTTTCTGGGGCTGCCTTCACTTGGTGGGAGGCGCATGAGAGGCGTAGGCCTGTTGGTGCAGCGCCCCTTACATGGCAGCAGTTCTCTGTTCTCTTTCTGGAGAAGTATGTACCACAGTCGCGCTGAGAGGAGCTGCATAGGCAGTTTGAGCAGTTGCGTCAGGGGGAGATGACTGTGACGCAGTATGAGATGCGATTCTCTAAGTTAGACCGTCATGCGGTTTGGATGGTCCCCACAGATCGAGAGAGGATCAGGAGGTTTGTCGATGGTCTTACTTATCAGCTTCGTATTCTCATGACCAGGGAGAGGGTGACTGGTGCTACATTCGAGGAGGTTGTGGATATTGCCCGGGAGATTGAGTCTGTCCGTCGCCAGGAGCGAGAGGAGAGGGAGGCCAAGAGGCCTCGAGGATCTAGTAGCTACAGTGGTGCTCCTTCGAGGGGCCAGTTTCAACACGGCAGAGGCCGACAGTTCCGACATGGTCAGTTAGATCACCCAGGTTATCGAGGGGCGTCATCGGGTCAGGGTTCCCACAGTTCACACCAGGGCCATTCATCACTTAGTGCCCTTCTAGCTCAGAGCTCATCCCGCGCTCCATCTGTTCAGGGCTCTTCTATACCGAGTCCATCTGCTAGTCACTCCAGTGCGAAAGGTTCCCTTCAGTCCCAATCTCCGGCACCGGGGAGTTGCTATGAGTGCGGAGAGTTTGGGCATATGAGGAGGCAGTGCCCTCGACTTCAGGATGGTCGGTCTCAGCAGAGGGGTCAGCCCTCGACTTCTGCTCCAGCTACTTCGTTACCCGCCCAACCAGCTAGGGGTAGAACTTAGTCAGGTAGGGGTCGCCCTAGAGGGGGAGGTCGATCTGGGGGCGGTCAGGCCCGTTTCTATGCTCTTCCAGGCAGACCAGATGTTGCTGCTTCAGACGCCGTGATTTCAGGTATTGTTTTAGTCTGCCATAAAGATGCATCTGTATTATTTGATCCCGGTTCTACCTTCTCTTATATGTCATCATACTTTGCTCATTATCTGGGTATGCCCCGTGAGTCGTTGGTTTCTCCTGTTCATGTATCTACCCTGGTGGGCGATACTGTTGATGTAGACCGTGTGTACCGGTCGTGTGTCGTGTCTATTGGGGGTCTGGAGACCCGAGTTGATCTTTTATTATTGAGTATGGTGGACATCGATGTCATTCTAGGCATGGATTGGCTATCTCCGTGTCATGCTATTCTGGACTGTCATGCTAAGACAGTCACATTGTTATTCCGGATGTGCCACGGATCGAATGGCAAGGTGTGACAGATTATGTCCCTAGTAGAGTGATCTCTTTCTTGAAGGCCCAGCGTATGGTTGGGAAGGGTTGTCTTTCATATCTAGCTTTTGTGAGGGATGTCGGAGCTGAGGCTCCCAGTATTGATTCTGTTCCAGTTGTGAGGGATTTCCCTGATGTATTTCCTGCAGACCTGCCGGGCATGCCACCGGACAGGGATATTGATTTTGGTATTGACCTGATGCCGGGCACTCAGCCCATTTCTATTCCGCCGTATCGTATGGCACCAGCGGAGTTGAAGGACCAAATATGGTCACTATGAGTTCCTAGTTATGTCTTTTGGGCTGACCAATGCTCCAGCAGCATTCATGCATCTGATGAACAGCGTGTTCCGGCCTTATCTTGACTCATTTGTCATAGTTTTCATTGATGATATCCTGGTGTATTCGCGTAGTCAGGAGGAGCACGCGGAGCATTTGAGGGTTGTGTTGTAGAGATTGAGGGAGGAAAAGGTTTATGCAAAGTTCTCCAAGTGTGAGTTTTGGCTTAGTTCAGTGGCATTCTTGGGACACGTGGTGTCCGGTTAGGGTATTCAGGTTAACCCAAAGAAGATAGAGGCGGTTCAGAGTTGGCCCAGACCGTCCTCAGCCACAGAGATTCGCAGTTTTCTTGGTTTGGCAGGCTATTATCGTCGGTTTGTTCAGGGATTCTCATCTATCGCGTCGCCATTGACCAAGTTGACTTAGAAGGGTGCTTCATTTGTATGGTCGGACGAGTGTGAGGAGAGCTTTCAGAAGCTCAAGAAAGCTTTGACCACAGCTCCAGTGTTGGTTTTGCCATCAGCTTCAGGTTCATATACCGTGTATTGTGATGCTTCGAGAGTAGGGATTGGTTGTGTGTTGATGCAGGAGGGTAGAGTTATTGGTTATGCTTCTCGTCAGTTGAAGCAACATGAGAAGAACTACCCCGTTCATGATTTGGAGTTGGCTGCCATAGTTCACGCGTTGAAGATTTGGAGGCATTACTTGTATGGCGTATCTTGTGAGGTGTTCACTGATCATCGTAGTCTTCAGCATTTGTTCAAGCAAAAGGATCTTAATTTGAGGCAGCGGAGATGGTTGGAGTTGCTTAAGGATTATGACATCACTATATTGTACCATCCGGGGAAGGCCAATGTGGTGGCCGATGCTTTGAGCCGAAAGGCAGTGAGCATGGGGAGTTTGGCATATATTCCAGTTGGGGAGAGACCTCTTGCGGTTGATGTTCAAGCTTTGGCCAATCGGTTCGTGAGGTTGGATATCTTGGAGCCCAGTCGGGTGTTGGCTTGTATGGTTTCTTGGTCTTCCCTATACGAGCGCATCAGAGAGCGCTAGTATGATGATCCACATTTGCTCGTCCTTAGAGACAGATTTCAGCATGATGATGCCAGAGATGTGACTATTGGAGATTATGGGGTGTTGAGGATGCAGGGTCGGATTTGTGTGCCCAATGTAGATGGGCTTCAGGAGTTAATTATGGAGGAGGCCCATAGCTCGCGATATTCTATTCATCTAGGGGCCGCGAAGATGTATCAGGATCTACAACATTACTAGTGGAGGAGAATAAAGAAAGAAATTGTTGGATTTATAGCTCGGTGTCACAATTGTCAGCAGGTGAAATATGAGCATCAGAGACCGGGTGGCTTGCTTCAGCGGATGGATATTCCAGAGTGGAAGTGGGAGCGGATCATTATGGACTTTGTAGTTAGGCTTCCACGGACTTTGAAGAAGTTCGATGCTATTTGGGTGATTGTGGATCGGCTGACCAAGTCCGCGCACTTCATTCCTATCTGTACTACTTATTCTTCAGAGCGGTTAGCAGAGATATATATCCGGGAGATTGTTCGGTTGCATGGTGTCCTAGTTTCCATCATTTCAGATCGGGGCACTCAGTTTACTTCCCAGTTGGAAGTCTGTTCAGCGAGAGTTGGGTACTCAGGTTGAGTTGAGCACAGCTTTTCACCCTCAGACGGACGGGCAGTCCGAGTGCACTATTCAGATATTGGAGGATATGCTACGCGCTTGTGTTATTGATTTTGGAGGTTCATGGGATCAGTTTCTACCGCTTGCAGAGTTTGCTTATAACAACAGCTACCAGTCGAGTATTAAGATGGCTCCATATGAGGCTTTGTACGGGAGGCGGTGTAGATCTCCAGTTGGTTGGTTCGAGCCCGGTGAGGCTAGGCTATTGGAGACAGATTTGGTTCAGGATGCTTTAGATAAGGTAAAGGTGATACAGGAGAGACTTCGTACAGCGCAGTCGAGTCAAAAGAGTTATGCTGACAGGAAGGTTCGAGATGTGTCCTACATGGTTGGTGAGAAGGTTCTGTTGAAGGTTTCACCCACTAAGGGTGTTATGAGATTTGGAAAGAAAGGGAAGTTGAGTCCGCGATTCATTGGGCCTTTTGAGGTACTTCGGAGGATTGAGCAGGTGGCTTATGAGCTTGCTTTGCCACCCAGCTTGTCGAGTGTGCATCCGGTGTTCCATGTTTCTATGCTCCGGAAGTATATTGGAGACCCGTCTCATGTTCTGGATTTCAGCACGGTTCAGTTGGAGGGTGATTTGACTTATGATGTGGAGCCAACAGCTATTTTGGAGCGTCAGGTTCGGAAGTTGAGATCAAAAGATATAGCTTCGGTGAAAGTGCAGTGGAGAGGTCGGCCGTGGAGGAAGCTACCTGGGAGACCGAGCGGGAGATGCGGAGCAGATATCCTCACCTATTTGAGGCTTTAGGTATAATTCTTGACTCGTTCGAGGATGAACGTTTGTTTAAGTTGGGGAGGATGTGACGACCCGGCCAGTCGTCTCATGAGTTACCGCTCCGTTTTCCCCATTTCTGCTTCTTTATGCTTTGTTATCCGTGTTTTGTGGTATCGAGTTGGTCGGATCGAATACGGAATGATTTTGGTAAGGTTGGAGACACTTAGTCTCTTTTAAGGAAGCTTAAGTTGGAAAAGTCAACTGGTTGTTGACTTATGTGTTACAGGGCTCGGATGTGAGTTCCGATGGTTCGGTTAGCTTCGGGAGGTGATTTGACTTAGGAGTGCGATCGGAATGGGTTTTGGAGGTTTGGAGTAGTTTTAGGCTTGAATTGGCGAAGTTGATATTTTGGCGATTTCCGGTTGATAGGCGAGATTTTGATATAGGGGTCGGAATGGAATTTCGAGAGTTGCAGTAGCTTCGTTATGTGATTTAGGATGTGTGAGTAAAATTTCAGGTCATTCAGACGTGGTTTGGTGGGGTTTTTGATCAAAAGCGGAATTCGGAAGATTTTTAGAAACTTAGGCTTGAATTCAATGTGTTTTGGTTGATTTGATGTTGTTTGAGGTGTTTTGAGGATTGGAACAAGTTTGAATAAGGTTTTAGGATATGTTGGTGCCTTTTGTTGAGGTCCCGGGGGCCTCGGGTGAGTTTCGGGTTGTCAATCAAACCATTTTGAAGATTTGAAAGCTGCAGATTTTGAGTTCCAGCAGTTGCAGACATTTTGGTATTCATGTTCGCGAGAGGGACCTCGCGTTCGCGAAGAGCAAGCTGAGGAAGGTGGGAGTTTATCCTTCACATTCACGAGGCATGGGACGCGTTCGCGAAGGGCTGCGAGGTTGTGCATCGCGTTCACGGGCGTGTAGTCGCGTTCGCATAGAAGAAATGGAGAGATTGAGCTTCAGTAGGATTTAACCCATCGTTTGCGATGATGGACCGCGTTCGCGAAGGATCATCTGGTAAGGCATCGCATTCACATGAGATGTGTCGCGTTCGCGTAAGAGGATTTTTGGTCAACGTTATTTTTGTGCTTCGCGGACGCGAGGCTTTGACCGCGTTCGCGAAGAAGGAAATTTGACTTGGGCAGAATGTTTTTAAGTTCGTCTTCTCCGCGATTTCTAGGCTTATTTCCTCCATAGTTGATCATTTTGGGAGCTTTTTGAAAGAGATTTAAGAGGGATTCAAGGGGAACTACTTTTAGGTAAGATTCTTCGACTAAGAACTCGATTATTATGTGAATTCCACCTAGAAAATCATGAAATCTAAGCCAAAATTTGAGGAATTAGGGCTTGAAATTAGAGACCAAACATTTGGGATTTGAAGGGTCATTTGTGGATGGATTTTGATGTTTTTCGTATGTATGAACTCGTGGGGAGATAAGGAACTCGTTGGTGTAAAAATTTCTGAGTTTGGAGACGTGGGCCCGGGGGTCGGGTTTTGGTAATTTCGGAATTTTGGTATTATTTTGATTGTTTTCGCTTGGGCTTCGCTCCCTTAGCATACTTTGACGTCCTCGATGTGATTTTGGATATATTCGACGTGAGTGGAGGCCAATTCGAGGGGCAAAGGCATCGCGGAGTAGTATTTACACCAGTTTAAGGTAAGTAACAATTGTAAATCTGGAACTGAGGGTACAAAGCCCCGGTATTTGACTTGTTTTGATAAACACGGTGACACACATGCTAGGTGACGAGCGTGTGGGCGTGCACCGGTAGGGATTGTGACTTGGTCCGTCCCGTAGCGACTATTAAGCCGCGTATTTGGTTTGGAAAAATTATATTACTCCTTATTTTGGATATTATACTGTATTATGGGCTGTATGCCATGTTTGGGGCCTTGTGCCGACCTGTAGAAACCCTTAGGGGCATTTTGACTGTTTTCCTCACTTTACTTGCTAAAAGCATATCCTCAGTCATGTTTTACTTGTTAAATGTCTAAAACTGGTTTATTCTTGTCACTTTTAAAAGAGAGAACTATTTGGACTGAGTTCCCTAATTTCCACTGTTGTACCCAAGGGGTTGTGAGGTTAATGACTGAGAGAGGTCGAGGACCTAAGTGTGAGGATATTTTATATATGTGAGTTATAGATCGGGCTGCACGCCGCTGCGATACTTATATGGATCGGTCTGCATGCCGCAGCGATATATATATATGTATTGGATCGGGCTGCACACCGCAGCGATATGACGCTTGGGCTGTAGGAGCCTCTAGAGTCTGTACACCCCCAGTGAGCGTAGTCGACTATAAATATATGGATCGGGCTGCACACCACAGCGGTTATTATGATTTCTATTATTATGAGATATTGTGAGACTGAATGACGAGAGTTGAGTCACGAGTGACTGAGAGGCTGCCCGAGAGGCCGTATTTCGAGTGATTCCTTTCCCGAGGGGCCCATTTAGGATGTTTTCACTGATTTCCCTCTATTTTCTAATAAGCCTCTGTTGACCATATTGTTAAGTATTTGATTTCAAATGTTTTAAACTGGAAGAGCTGATTCTTTGACGAAACTGGTTTTAAACTGTAAAGTTGATCTGTTATCCTGTGATTTTCAGTTATATGCTTTTGAACTGCTCGTCACTGGTGTCAGTACTTATTTACTTTAGTTACTTACTGAGTTGGCGTACTCAAGTTACTCCCTGCACCTTGTGTGCAGATCCAGGTGCCCGAGCGGCTGAGTGAGGGCTGTTTGGCTGATCCAGTTTGTTGATGGAGAATTTCCAAGTAGCTACATGGCATCCGCAGCCCTATTTCTCCCTTGTATCTTGTTATCTTTTCCGCATTTCCTAGACTATTGATGTAGTAGATGTTTAGACTTGTATTAGAGGCTTAGACTCGTGACACCAGATTTGTGGGGCTGTGTAGTTCATGTTTTATTGACTTCCGTATATTTATCTATTGTTTTTAAACGCTTATTGTGATAAGTAGGGTATTTAAACCTACGTAAAAAGGCTAAATGTTTATGGAAAAGGGTTGTGCTTTATTGTTTAGTCGGCTTGCCTAGTAATGTGATAGGCGCCATCACGACCGGTATTTGGGGTCATGACAGTCCCACCGCCTATGATTAAGGATTTTCTGGTTAACTACTTGCGAGGTTTCTGTCGACTAGCATATTGATGGGTTATTTCAGCTACAGGAAAAGAACATAAGTGGTAAATTGAGCAGAGGAATTGTTAAAGGTGTACCATGGTTGGCCTTATTGGCTCATGTTCAGACTTGGGGAAGAATTCAGGATCCACACCTTGTATGGATGCAAATTTCCAGTAAAGTGATTCTGGCGGTGCTCCGTCGAGGGGGTAATCATGTGCTAGAAGATTTACGGAATTTATTATATTCGGGCCAAGTCAGAGCGGGTGGCTCACAACAACGGTCCTAGCGGATTCAAAGGGGCAAAGCGTAGTACCTAGTGATTTTGAGCCTATAGGTACGGTTAAGAATCAAGCTTTGTAGCAGCTTATGAGAAAAGGCACATAATCTTCTATGATGTTTTGGCTTGCAGTGTAGCCCTTGGGAGGTATGAAATGGTTCGTGGGGTTTGAGACAGCATGGTCTTGTGATTCATGGTCACTCGGGATGAGTGCGGGTGGAGTATGCTATGTGTTGGATGGAGTTATTATTATTTCTAAGGCAATCAAGGATAAATTGGAAGAGGATAGATTGATTAGCCATAGTTGAATTGGCATATTGGTGGCAGTGATCAGTCCCTTCAGCGCGATCAAGTTATGCAAGCGATTTGTGGCGGTACATGTGAGGCTTATCGGCCGCCGTAATTTATGCTATTCAGAAGTATTCTACTGTTATGGCCTGTCATGTGTAGGCGGGTCCCGGAAGGGCTATGGTGGCTTAAGACCACTACTTAGAGATTTGGCGTATTCTACGGTTATGAGAATTCACCTGTGTGTCGTAATCGTTCCCCTGAAGTGAGTTAAGTGAAAAGTTTTTATATGATGAAGTGTTAATCTATCAGTGGTTCCGGAGTTATGATGAAAATCGTGTTCTATCGTATATTGGCGTGTTGGGTACAGAGAGTGGTATGGAATTTGAAGTGAGGATCAAGGTTACAGTTCGATGTTGACGGGAATGTCACTAGCTCGGATGAGCAGGAAAGTAGTTTCGATGTTTAAAGTAAGTTGGTATTGTCTTCAGCGTCACCTGAGATCGGCGTTTGTGAAAGAGGCTTTGCATCCCGGTTATGGATTGTTGACCGCTTTTCAACGTTAGTGCAGTCGGTGGTATGGATATACAGACTTGTTATCCGTTAGGAAAGGTCGTGGGGGCGTGTTCCACGGGAAGATTGTACAAGTGTGGCATGTAGTCACTGATTGATTGGAGAATGAAACCAAGTATGGAGATTGTGGTGGTATCATTAATTTGAGAAGTTATGCCCGGAGGGCACTCGGTTTATTGATGTTGTGGACTGTGGGTGATTACTCCGGTTATGATGGTTGTTCTTATGTGTTATGAGAAAAAGGGGAGTAATTATGGACATTTGAAAGGTTATTAGCCTAGTTCGGTGCGATCAGAATCAGCTTGAGATCTATGGATGGATTTAAATGCGAACATGGGCTTTATATCAGGCCAGACGTGTTCATTTCAGTGATGCGCTCCTTATGGAGGAGTAGTCAAGGTGTCATTTCATCGTCAGATATTTCATGTAATGATACATTGCACCGTGTGAGTTGTGAGACGGCTTGGGAAATGGCTTATGTGTTGAGGTTCCGCGTAGAGATGATGTTATGTGAGCAGGAGGGCTCTCGAGATTTGGATCGTATGTCGCACCTCAGTTGGGCTTGGCTTTTGTAGCCTATGGCACTATATGTCTCCCCAGGGATGGTATTATGCACTTAGCGCGCTTGTGACCGATATTCGGTATCTTGTTGAAATGAGCAATTCAGCTCGATGTGTATCTCCTTACGTGAGTTTTATATGCGGATCGGGTTGCACGCCACAACAGTGTGATGATAACTACAGTCCCTTATATTCTATTCTATGTGTTCTGTTTCTCCATTTTCTGAGAAAAGTTCATATTAGTTGCGTGATTTGAGTAGTCCCTTCCAGAGTTCATTTTCCTTATGTATCGCGTTCGAGCCTATTGGCACGTTGTGGCATCATATGAGACTTTTGGACATGTCAGGGGTGATTTGCTGCCTGAGCAGTTCGTATAGAGCAAGATAAGGTTACTGGATCTAGGGTCAGTGCGATCGGATTTATATGAAGTACATTAAGGAGCTAAGGCCATTTTTTGGTTCAAGATGAGGTAATGGTTCCTGGCAGGAGTATAGACCCAATGATTGTTGAATTCAGCAGTAGGTTATGAATTTCCATACATCTTTTCCGTCGTGATGGTATTGTAAGAGTTAGAGCAAGACCTATGTAGGTCATGAGGTGCAATGGGAGCATCAGATTCGTGGAATTTCGAATTTTTTTTATCAAAGAATGTTATTGTGGTCCGGTGAGTAAAGTGGTGCAAGTTGTGAATTCAGCTAAGGTACGCGGTCATATTTTGGTGTTGCGTGTAGTTACTGATACGATGAGCGTATGTTTGAACAGGCCTGGCAGAGAATTTCGGATGTTGAAACTGGGCTCCAAGGCTTATTTGCCTAAATGAAAGAGGTTATCCTTAGATTTGATCGAGCTGATGTGCCCAACTGAGTTGTGGTAGCACGGGTAGGTGCACGAGGTATTAAGTAGTGATTCCAGACACCCCAGCACAGTTCCTAGCACGTTCGAGGACGAACGTATGTTTAAGTGGGAGAGGATGTAATGACCCGATCGGTCGTTTTGAGCCTAGCGCGCCGTTCAGCAGTTCGAGGCCATGAGCAGCTTCAATTCAGGCATTATGACTTGTACGCGTGGTCGGAATTAAATTTCGGGAAGTTCGGAGTTGACTTGGAGAGGAAATTCCCAATTCGGAAGCTTTAAGTTGAGAGAATTGACTAGGATTGAATTTCAGAGTAAACGACATCGGAATCGGGATCTGAAGGTTCTAGTATGTTCGTATGATGATTTTGGACTTGGGCGTATGCCCTGATCGGGCTTTGACCCGGGAGCGTTTTGGCGCCTATTGTGGAAGTCAGCAATTTGGAGGAAATTTCATAAGTTTCGGTTGAAGTGCATTTCAGTGGTATTGATGTATGTTTGCGATTCCGAGTCATGGAGTAGCTCCGTATGGTGATTCTGGAGTTGGGAGCGCGATCGAAAGTGAATTCAGATGCCCGTGGGTCATTTGGCTAAAGATAGAAATTTGAAGGTTTTTGAGAAGTTTGACCGGAGGTGGACATTTTGATATCGGGATCGAAATCCGATTCAGAAGGTTGGAGTAGGTCTGTAATGTCGAATATGACTTATGCGCAAAATTTGAAGTCAATCGGACGTGATTTGATAGGTTTAAACATCGAAAGTAGAAGTTTGAAATTCTAAAGTTCATAAAGCTTGGATTGGAGGTTGATTCGTGGTTTTAGCGTTGTTTGATATGATTTGAGCCTCGAGCAAGTCCGTAATGTGTTTTGGGACTGGTCGGTATGATTGGTTGGGGTCCTGGGGGCCTCGGGTGGATTCCGGGTAGTTAATGGATCGAATTCGGAGTTTGAAGAAGAGGTGAAGTTGCTGGTTGCTGGTGTAACCGCACCTGCGAGACTAGGGCCGCAGGTGCGGAGCCGCAGAAGCGGCCCTATGGTCGCAGATGCGGAATTTGGTGGAAGAGAGCTGGGACCGCAGATGCGGTCGTTTTGCTGCAGATGCGGGACCGCATCTGCAGAAGA
Source organism: Nicotiana attenuata (assembly GCF_001879085.1). NCBI lineage: Eukaryota > Viridiplantae > Streptophyta > Magnoliopsida > Solanales > Solanaceae > Nicotiana > Nicotiana attenuata. Next base: position 9,932,755 of record NC_031999.1, read on the forward strand.
GAGGGCGCAGAAGCAGAATGGACTGGGGAGCCCCGGATCGCAGAAGCGGCAATTGGTCTCGCACCTACGGAACCGCAGAAGCGGTCAAGTGACCACAAGTGCGGAAAGTTCTGGAGGTAGAGAGTGTTTTAAAAATCGGGAGTTGGCCATTTTCTCTCATATTTTCTTGGCTTGGGCGATTCTTGGAGGGTTTCAAGAGGGGATTTTCATCATCAATGATAAGGAAAGCTATCCCCACCTATCTTGAGTTAAATACATTGATTATGTATGAATTTTAGCATATAAATTGGTAGAAGTTTGGGGGTTTGAGGAAAACCTAGAAAATTGATATTCTTGGAATTTGACCACGATTTTGGGTATGGAATTTAGAGTAAATTATATATTTGAGTTCATGAGGCTATGGGTAAACTTATTATTCGAAAAATTTCGGAATCCGGGCACGTGGGACCAATGGCGTTTTTGTCAACTTTTCGATCGGGGTTAGGAATTGTTATATATTGGATTGTAATGAGTAATTGAGCATATATTAATGGATGTGCATAATTATTGGCTAGTTTTCGAGCGTTGTGCATCAATTTGAGTCTTCGGAAGGGCGTGGAATGCCGGTTATGGATCTTCGGAGCGAGGTGAGTCTCCTTTCTAACCTTGTAAGAGGGAATTGTCCCCATAGGTGAAATAATTGGTTATGTGCTCTTATTTGTGGGGGCTACGTACGCACGAGGTGACGAGAGTCCGTACGTAGCTACTAATATGTGTAAATCCGGGTAGTCCAGGACCCAAAAGCATGCTATACTTGGAATATCTGTGATCTTATTGATAATTAAATTTCTTAAATTCTATCGAATTGGTAAATAAATTTCTAAGAAGCGTAAACTTCATTTTCTTGAATTGTTAAAAGAGAATTTGGCTTTTCCTTGGATAATTGTTCCCTGATAAATTCATGATTGACTGATTGTCGTGTTTATTTATATTTGACCGCGTCGCATGTATGATTCGCGAGCGGGGTAATAGATGCATCTATGGTTCGGGCCGCTCGACCCTCAGCAGTGCACATTTTACATTTATGTTGGATCGGGCCGTACGACCTCGGCATGATTTACGCATGCTTGTATTGCTGCCTTGAACTTATTAAAGTTGTTATTGCCCCTTCCTGGCTTGAGAATATTTGTATAAAGGACTTTAAGGAATTTGAAGATTTCCTATAAAAGAAAGAACTGTATACTTGCTTCATTCCTCTGAATTACATTCATGTTTATAAAAATCCACGATTTAATGTATTGTTGATATCACATTATTGGACCACCAGTAAGTGTCGAAGTCGACCTCTCGTCTCTACTTCTTCGAGATTAGACGGGATACTTACTGAGTACACGTTGTTTTCGTACTCATGCTACACTTGCTGTGCATTTTTGTTGCACAGGCACATGTACTTTTAGTGGCCTACTGGGCGTAGCAGCATGGATGATACTGGGACTAGGTGAGTTGCATTACTCGAGGCGACCCGCAGCTAGTATAGTCTCTTTCAGTGTCTTGTATTTACTTTCTGTTCAATTTGTGTTCTGGACGGATGTTGTATTGTATTGTTTCTTAGAAATAGCTCGTGCACTTGTGACACCGGGTTCTGGGAATGCCTAGGGGTTTATTCAGAATTTTAAAAGTTGTTAAAGGTTTCATTTCTTACTCAGTGAAATTTACTATGTATAGTTTAAACGCATAAAAGAAGAGATTTCAGAAATATTTAAAACGAGAATTTAATTAAAACGTCGGACTTCCTTGCTGCTACTTTGGTCAAACATGTTTTCATCAAGGAAGAGGTATCTAAACTCCTTAAAATAGGATCCATTCAGGAGGTTAAATACCCGGAGTGGTTAGGAAACATAGTGGTAGTCCCTAAAAAAGGGAATAAACTAAGAATGTGTGTAGATTATAAGGATTTGAATAAGGAATATCCCAAGGAATCCTTTCCTTTGCCCATTATTGATCGCATGATCGATGTCACGACCATGCACGAGATCCTCAGTTTTCTCGATGCCTACTCCGGGTACAACCAAATACGGATGAACCTAGATTATCGGGAGAAAACACCCATCATCACTAAATACGGCACATACTGGTATAACGTGATGCCGTTTGGACTAAAAACGCCAGTACTACTTATCAACGCCTACTTTAAAACGAGAATTTAATTAAGTAATTTGGTTTCATTTCTTACTCAGTCCGACGTTTTAAAACGAGAATATAATTAAGTTCCCAACTCCGTAGATTCATCTGCCATAATAGCAGATTCCTTCGTAAAGGCACACGCTGATGCCATCAAAGTAGTAGCAAGGAAGTCCGACGTATTCAAGATTAAGCAAAGGGAGAACGAGATACTGCGAGAATTCGTACCTCGTTTCCAAACAGAAAGAATGGAACTACCCCCGGTCTCCGACGACTGGGCGGTGCAGGCCTTCACTCAAGTTCTGAATGAACTAAGCTCGGTGGCTTCAGAACAGTCAAAACAGAACTTGATCGAGTATCCAGCTACGACTTGGTCGAGCATCCACAACCAGTACCAATCAAAACCAGGATCGAGGATGATCAGTTGGGAGCCCCCTCGGGCTCAGTATACCTGAGCAGGCCCCTGGCAGGGTAATCAAAACCAAACAAAGAAAGATACCAGTCGTTCATCCAAGATAGGAGGAATGCCCCGAAGCGCGACCTACCTCGCAACGGTCGGAGAACGGGTCGAGGACAACATCCTCGGGGGCTCATCGACGGAGCTGGGTTCGACAGAGATGCGAGGCCAGTGGGAACACCTCGTCTGTCAGAGAACAACTTCAACATCGCTGTATCGGGCATCGTGTTCACGGTTAGCTAAATCAGGGACACCGAATGGCCTAGGCTTATTCAGTCGGATCCTTGCTGGAAGAATCACGGCTCGGTATGCTAACTTCATAATACGCGCGGCCAGAGAACCAAAAATTGCTGCCAGCTCCGAAAGGAAACGGCCAAGCTACCCAATAAAATTCACCGCCAAGAATTTTTTAGCAGTCGAGCTCAAGTTCAGTCCCGAGAAAGAAAGGCGGCCAAGAAGACGAATCAAATGGGCCACGACACATTACCATTATGTTGGAAGGGCCTCAACGCTCTCCAGGAACTTGTGAAGAGGAGGACGAAAATATCTAGCACCCGAGAAAAATGGACTCGGGGACACATACCCGAAGATTCCCTCGCGTTCGGCGAGGAAGTCTTCGTAACCTCGCCCCAACCTTACAATAACGCACTGGTGACCTTCTTTCTCATTCCTTCATTTCATATAAAACACGTGCTCGTAAATTCAGGAGGCTCAACCAACATTATCGGATCAAGGGAGATAGAGCAGCTCGGACTGCCGGGCCAAATCACGCCCGCCTCTCGAATCCAACACGGTGGCCGAAACAATGAAAGGAGAGACCATTCTCTCAGTCAGCATGGCCGGCACAGACTGGAATGCCAAATCCCATGTCATCAAAGGAGACACGAGGCATAAACGCCTTATTCGGACGGCCGCGGACACATCGCATGAAAACGGTACCTTCCCCTCCTCGCCAAATGATGAAACCCCCAGCGAAGGACGGAATTAAAACCGTCTGTGGGGAACAACACGCAGCAAGGAAAATGTTCGCGTTACGGAACGCAACGCCGGCCCCAATATCTCCACTCTCTAAAGAGTCAAGGGGTAGTCAAACCACGCCTTCGGCTAAGCCCGATTAAGCACAGTGGATGACCGTACCGAGTACTCGCTCCAAACCATAGGGACATACCAGACCACGAAACATCGCCTGCGCACCTCACGATAAGGTAAGACCGTCTCCCCCTTTCATTATTTTGCACTAACCCATATGCAGAAACCCGATCGGGGCAGCCAAAAGTACTAACCCAACCCAAAGATCTCAAGGGCCTTAATGGCATCTGTTGCACTCTTTTCCCTTCGGCCGAGCTTTTATCCCAAAGAAGGGTTCACCGGCAAGATTCTTAACGACCACACGCTACCCAAGGAGGACCCAACTAGCTTACAAGGCCTCTTTTGCAATCAACCCTGAACACCGGAGGGCACCCTATTGAGAGGTCATCCACTCGGAGGAAACAGGGAACGACAGGCCAAGTTTCAATTAAGAAAATGAAGTATCGGGCCAAACGGTCGAGTGAACTGTGTCCACATAAGCCGGGGCTCACGATAAAAAACAACATGTACTTATGCCAAGCAATCAAAGAATATCTTTTACCAAAGCACCTCGTACTCCAAAGCAAATTCAGCATTTTCACAGCAAGGGTTCCTCTGTCGAGAATGCCCCGAAATACTCGGAGACTAGCGTTAATAATTCGGCACCCGCATGGCCTCAGGGTCGGAACTCCACACTCATATGCCCTCAATGAGGCGGCACGGAAATTACGAAGCGTCTCAAAAAAGAAAAATTGTCCCGAACACTCGGAGACTGGCATCACAGACTCAAAAAGCGCATGACCCTAGGGTCGGAAGCTCCAAGGTTGAAAAGCCTTCAATAAGGCATTCCGAGCTCATGAGTAACGGCCCCCGAGCCTGAGTAAACTTGATGACTCGGAGACTGTCGCCAATCGCCATTCACTTAAAAACTCGAGACCATAAGACCCCGAGCGGGCAAGCTCGGTCTAGCAAGATCGATTCAATATAACAACAAAACTGTAAGACATCAACAGGCATGGCAAAACTGTAAGACCTCAACAGGCATGGCAAAACTGTAAGACCTCAACAGGCATGACAAAACTGTAAGACCTCAACTGGCATGAAATTTTTTTAAGACCTTGCTACAGGCATAAACTCAATCCCGAAGTTTAGGCCATACGTCGCATTTGTAAGACACCCGAAAGGGCATACCCTCGATGTAGATGCCTAAAACTACTACACTCGGGATCAAAGGCTACGACCAAACACAAATGACTACGGTCATACGGCTACACCAGCCAAATTAACGCGACTCGGGGATGCCAGACCGTCGCTACAAAATCACAGGCCATTACTTCGAATCTACTTCGAAAAGAACCGGTTAAACAGGCTACCCTCTGTGAGCATGTGATTTTTGCCCTATGTGAAATACTCCTAGAGAATCTCGAGGAAATAGATTTTTATTTTTAATTATTTGCCATTTTAGGAATTTTTGTAGAATTTTCTTAATTATTTGTATTTTTTCTGTGCATGTCTAATTTTTATTTAAATCATGAAAAATACCAAGACATCATGCATTGTATTTAGGATTTTGTTTTTATATTTTTAGAATTAACCAGTAATTATTTGTTTTATAAAATTTCGAAAATCACAAAAAAATAGCTCAGTTTTACATTTTTTTGTCTTTTGATTTTTAGCTTATTGATTTTCTCTTTTAATTTAGAATTAAGTATTGTTTATAAGTTTTTGTAAAAATAGCTAATTAGTTTAATTTCACACTTTTGGATAAATTAGGATTATTAATTTGTAGGATTTTAATTAAAAGAAAGGGAAAAATTAGAAAATAAAAGAAGGAATTGAAAAAATGATTTGTCTTGTGAAATCGGGCCATTTTAATTGAAGACCCGCTCAAATGTTGCCCAATCCAGGCCCAAAATTGATTCCCACCCGGTCCAACCATTCAGTCATTTAGACAACTTGAAACGACGTAGTATGGGAACAAAACTACGTCGTTTTAAGTTCAAGGGTTTTAAGTCAATCCTGGCCTTCCGTTTCATCTCATCCAACGGCCGTGAACGCTTCCCCCATCTAAAATAAAAGTGTCCTAATACCTTCAGATAACCTAGTACACTCTTCGCTTCATCTCCCTATCTCTCAGACCTCTAACTCTAGCCCGCCGCCCTCAAAACCTCCGCCATTTTCCACTGGCGACTGACCTCCAATTAACCCCAAACCTTTACCACACAACCATCACCGACACCTGATTCTCAATCTACCACCATATCTCCTCAAATCCTCACCAAATCGGACCAATTTCGGATCTAAAAGAAAAGCAGAAGAAAAGAAAATCTCCCAATCTTTTCAAGCTTCAATGAACGATTGAGGGTTGAAACTGGTATTGTTCGTCTGTTCTCAACGAGAACACGTGACTAATGCCAATTTCGGCTAAAAATCGAAAGTATCGGAGGTCCGTTCAAGCCCATTTTCCGTTTGCCTATTCTAGGTATTTCCGTCCTTTTTTCGTTTTCGTCTTTGTTTTATTCCCGTCCTCGTCTTCTTCTGATCCTTTCTTTTCTTTCTTGTTTTCTGTTTTTAAATTGTTTCTGTTGCATGATTAGGATTGAGTCATGTTTAGTTTATAAAGTTTAGGTTAATTTCTTTGTTAACATCTGTTAATTTTCCTTTTTTCTTTCTACTTCTTTTATTTTTCTTAGTTTGCTTCGTTAAAGAGATTTCATGTTACTAAAGTCCAGAATTATATTATTTTATTTTTCTTATTTTTACTTGGGAATTCATTTGTTTTAATTTGAACTTGGGCTTGTTAAATGCAAGAAGCCCAAAGAGCTGTTTGAAGCTCGGTGGGGAAGGGGGTCCAAAGCCATTTGGGCAGTTTGGTTCAGGGTCTTGATTGCTTGAAGTAAATAACAGGGGACTAAAGAGTATTTGGGGGATTTTAATTGAGGAAATCTTTTAAAACTGATTGGGAAGCTTCCTAGAAAGAGGGAATTGGGGTTAGTTCAGTAAATGAGCTTAATATTCAAGGTGTTATGTGAAAAAATGAAAAGTGGGAAAGGGGGCAATTGATAATTGGTAAAATCATTTCTGCTGCCCTAAGGTCATCTATATAAGGTTTGCTTTCAGTAGATTTTAGGGATTAGAATACAAAAAGCATACAAAACGGCTGAGCTCTTGATAATACTGAAAATTTCCTGCAATTTTTGTTGAAATTAGCTTTGGTTCTGCTTCTAATCTACATAGCCTGAAACCTCCAAAGAATTTCTGATTCATTTTGGGTTCAAAAATGGTTTAAAAGCTGGGTTTGGCTGTGTTGGTGTTGCTGATATACTGCTGCTGTTTCTTCCTAACCTCAGGCCCATATTCTTGTTGTTTTGTTGTTGTAACCAGGTACTCACTAGACCTCGTTGACATGTGAAATGAAAGGATCTGCAGCTGTGTGATTAAGTTGGAAATCTATGACATATTTGTTTATCAAACGCTATTTCTATGTTCATAAGTCTATTCAATTCTGTGATTAGTTTAATCTTTCATCGTGTGTTTGTTTGCTCATTTCTGTTATTAGCTTTTAATTTTGTTTGTAAGCTTGGATAAGTGCTTTAATTCAGTTTGTTCGTTTGTAAGTTGATTGGAATACTGTTTAGATATGTGGACTGTTGGATCTATTTAAATTTGTAGAAATTAGTATGGTATTTGGAGATTTAACTTGAATTTTTTAGTTGTATGTATGGGTTCGAATGGTAACCCATAGTTGGACTTCAATGTTATCTAAATTCAGAATCATACATGGTTGATTTATAATTAGTATATAATTGGTAGTTACAATGTGTAAGCATAATGATTTTTTTTAAAAAAAGAAAAGGGAATAATCAGGTTCTTGTTGTCTCCACTAAATGTAAATTACATAACTTAGGCAGCCATGTGTTTCATGCCCAAAAGAAAAATAGTTGTGTTTCAAATGGTTTATGAACTGAAGTTTTTTAGGGGTTGCTGGGCTTGACGCAGGTCCAAGGCAGTCAGCCTGTGGCCTTATAGTGTCGCCCTGTTGTGGGCTCGATTCAGGGCCCAATAGTCAGCATTTGCTCGCTATCTTGAATGCTGTTTGGTTCAACAAGAAAAGGATTTTGACAAAAGTTCAATTTGAAAAATGTTAATTCAATCTCAGATTTCATGAAGCCTTAGTTGATCTTTGTAAAATGACTTTGTATGTATTTTTTATTCTGGGAATTGGGCGTAACGCTGGCCTAGCCGATGAAATGTCTCAATCGTTTGGACTGCCCTTTACTTGCTCAATCTCATGGGTTAAGTGTTAGCCCAAGTGCCTAATGCATGCCTTTAATTGTTTGTTAATTATGCGACGATGTGTCCCATGCAAGTATTGATGTTCTTTATGTTTAATTAAGTGCCTAATAAATTGAGGTGTGCCATTTTTAACTATCTCACCCATGGCCCTCATGAGACTAAATTAAGAAATCCTTTTTTTTAGAGAAATAATTTGAGGTGTGTCATTTCATTAAGTAATCCATGGCCCTCATGTAATTAATACTAACTCTTTAAAAAATCGGGGCGTGCCATCAATTGAATTTTCCATGGCCCTCGCAAACTTTGTTATTAATTTGAACCTTCGTAGTTGCATTAGGCGCGTTCCTTAAATTGATTTTCTTTTATTTATTAAATTCGGGTGTACATTTCATGTGACCCAATTTCAATTCTTAACAACGTTAAATAGAACGTGTCACGAACCGCGGGTGCATTTCATGTGGCGTGGTTCAAGGCATATTTTAAACGACGTTGAATCTTCCTAAAAAGTGTTTTTAAAATATTTAAAAGCAGTTAATAAAATAAAAATGCACAATAGGTTAAAACATGTAATAAATCGGATAATTGGCCAATTCTAATAGTTTAAGCGACCGTGCTAGATTCACGGAACCCGAGAATGCCTGACACCTTCTCCCGGATTAACAGAATTCCTTACTTAGAATTTCTGGTTCGCAGACTTTGAAATGAAAGTCGAATTTCCTCGATTCGGGATTTAAAATAAACCGGTAACTTGGGACACCAATTAAAATATTCCAAGTGGCGACTCTAAATAAGAATAAACAATCGCATTTCGAATAATGTCACTTTAATTGGAAAAACTCCCTTATACCCCCTCGGATGGGTAAAAAGGAGGTGTGACAGCTCTGGCGACTCTGCTGGGGATTATAACCCAGAACTTTTGGTTCAGGGTTCAAGAATTCGAGCTTAGAATAACTGTTATACTTGGCTTTATTTATTATCTGATTTTTATATTTTGGGCCTGATGTGCTAAATGCCGGTTTTTACCGCTTTGATATTGTTTGGACTGTATATAAATTATTACGAAACCCTCTTCTCTCTGAGTCTTCTAAATCATCTTTGAAGTATGCACTTCGTGTGACTTCTTTTCTGTTAGAGTCATTATCCCAATTTTAGAACAGGTTCGGACAAGTTGCAAAGCTGGTGAAGCTTATGTATTCCCGGTACGCTGCCCCCCTCGGCTCGAGCTATCCGTTCGGGTAAGCCAGGTTTAGAACAATACACCCAGGTTTTTAACTAGAATAACATAGCTTCATACCGGATCCCTAGTAGGTACGTTTGTTTGCATCACGTACATCTGACTTTGGGGACTCAACAAAGGGGTTGGGTCCGTCTAGGACAGGTGTACCCAAATTAAAAAGACCATCCTGATGCATCTTACGTGCTACTTGCGCATCTGTTTGTTTCGGCTTGCATGTTGACCGGCTTCTAGAATAGGGAAAGAAAAGAAAAAAAAATGATGAAAAAGAAAATAAAGAAAAGGTAACAGGTAGGTATTTTGAAAAATCTTGAAACTTTGCCGACATTCTGAAAAAAGAAAAGTCATTTCAAAATGAGCCCAAAATCTTCAAGTGCCATGTTTCCCCGTTCCGTCAAAACCGACCGAATTACGCGGGTCTGATTCTCACCGGATGTGAGATACGTAGGAAAACCTTATCGGTTCCGACCCCAATTTTCAAAAATCCAAAAATATTTTCCTTTAGTTCCTTCTTTAGAAATCTTTCCTTAGAAAATTCAAAAAAAAAGGTTTGTAAAACTAAAAAAAAAGGTAGTTTCCTTCTTTCTGAAGTCTTTCATACGGAAAAAAGAAATAAAAAGAAGAACCAAAAAAAAAATCAAAATCCAAAATATGGGTTTCTTTCATTTTGAAGTAGTTTTCCCAAAAATTCAAAAAAAAAAAAAATCTTTTCCTTGTTTAAAAGTTTTTCTTTCAAAAAAAAATTAAAAAATTGAAGTCCAAAAATATTTTCGCTTTTCTTTAGAAGTGCTTTTGTAAATAAATAAAAACTCAGAAATCCAAATTCTTTTTTCTTAAAAAGTCCCTCTTTCGAAAAGTAAGAGGCAACATCCAAAATCAAAAAAAAATATTTTCTTTCTTCTTTAGAATAAGTGAAAACAAATGAATTTCCTTTTACTTTTGAAATTCCAAAAGTTCAAATCAAAAGAAAAGGAATTTTCAGAAGTCTTTCTTTTAAAAAAAATAATTAAAAAAAGAGTCAAAATCAAAAATCCAAAAAAAAACATTTCCTTTCTTCTTTTAAAGCATTTCTTTCGAAAATTCAAAAAAAAAAAAGAATTGGAAAAAAATATTTTTCTTTTGCCTTAAAGCTTTCATGGTCTGAGTGTTATAAAAAAAAAAGAAAGAAGTTAGTTTATTTACTCCATTCCCAATCTTCCCGAAATACGCAAGATCTAATTCATGCAGGGTCATGATACGTAGGCAATCCCCATCGGATTCGATCATAGCTATAAAATAAAACTGAGTGAAAAATAATTTTTAAAAGAAAAAAGAGAAAAAATTAATTGAGTGAAAAAGAAAGAAAAGAGCGAAACAAAGGGGAGCGATAAGAAATAAAAAGTGATAGACAAAAAAAAAGAAAAGAGAGTGCAAAAATGAAAGAGCGGCAAAAACGAGATGAAAGAAAAAATCAAGAGTGATTAAAGAGACGCAGAAATGAAGAAAAGAGGTACAGAGTGAAAAGTGCTAGTTAAGGCCGGGATGAAACATGCAACCGTTCAAACACACGGTAGAAGCGTTTAACTGTTAGGTGCATTGCATCCAACGTGCGATTTCCTATATGTTAAATGTTTCAAAACTAACAAGGTTGTTGGATGTGCAAACTAGCCAGGTTTTGGTGGTTGGTTTTGTTGGTAGTCTAGCCTCCCCTCTTTCACAGTATCCAAAGGCACAGATGGCCTCCGCAAGCAATCTACCAATCATCGGTCCTGAGGATAGCTCGGCATCGCCTATTCTGCAGCTAGAATCAGCAGCTGCTGAAGAGAATAAGATGTTGCGTCTCCGCATATTGAAAATGTGGGACGCCTGGTCTAATGGTAGGGAACCGCCAAGTGCAATCCCTGGGTTCCCTGAATTGATCCCCAGGTCAGGTCAGGTTACCAACGCCCCTGTGCCCAACCCGCTTATCCCATGCGGGCACCCTCTAATGCCCTCCACTGATCCTGGTATGCCTTCTGTGGTTCACCCCCAAGCACCGGCTTCAAGGGCACCGCTCCAACGTTCATCTTTCAGGGTCCACAACTTCAACCAGAAATAACATATGTGCCCCCGTACTCTTTCACTCAACCTCCGCAATATGATCTCTCGGGAGAGCAAGAAAAAGTTGTTAAAAATCCCGAGCAAGAGGAAATGGCTCGGAAGATGAAGAGCCCGGAACAAAGCCTGAAAAACATGCAAGGTCTGAGTGGCCAAAAGAGTGTCTCATACTCTGACCTCTGTATGTTTCCCCATATCCACTTGCCAGTTGGCTTCAAGATGCCAAAATTTGAAAAGTACGACGGGCATGGAGACCCAGCCGCTCATCTGAAATGATACTGTAACCAGTTGAGGGGTGCTGGTGGAAAAGAGGAGCTGCTAATGGCCTATTTTGGGGAAAGCCTCACCGGAATCGCTTATGAGTGGTATACGGATCAAGAAATTACCCATTGGCACGTGTGGGACGATATGGCCCGAGATTTTGTCCGCCGGTTCCAATATAATGTGGACATCGCTCCCGGCAGAAACTCCTTGTCCAACTTGAAAAAGAAAACCGCGGAAAGCTTTCGCGAATATGCTGTCAAATGGCGTGAGCAAGCTGCCAGGGTAAAGCCTTCAATGGACGAAACTAAAATGGTCACGGATTTTCTGCAGGCCCAAGAGATTGACTACTTCCAGAACATGATGTCTGCTGTGGGTAAGCTATTTGCTGAGGCTATCAAAATTGGGGAAATGGTTGAAAACGGTTTAAAAACAAGTCGAATCTTGTGTCATGCTGCTTTTAAGGCCACATCACAGTCTGATCAGAATGGTTCGGAGGGTTTGATAAACAGAAATAGGAGTGAAGAGGGAGTCATGATGGTTTCAAGCTCGAGGGGGGCCCGCAGGTCATTCAGCCAATCATATATGCTTCCTGAGGTCCCTCAACACTATTATCCACTTTGGGATGCTGCTTATGCCGTGGCACCGCCTCCCTATGCGGTTATGAGCGTGCAATCCTACACGCAGCCACAACATATACAAACCGAGCTCCACCTCCCAGAAACGCCCATCCTTACCAAGATCCATATAATCCTCAACCAAATGATCCCAAATACAATCCTCGCCCAAGAGAACCTTTCAGAAAGAATCAGTTCACCCCTATTGGTGAATCGTATTCAAGCTTGTTCCAAAAGCTAATCAGGCTAGATCTATTGCAGCCAGTGGCCCCGAACCGGCCGAACCCCAAGTCCCTTCGCGCCGAGCTGACGCTAGATATGAATACCACTCTGGGGCAGTAGGACACAGTACAGAGGACTGTTGGACCCTCAAAAGGGCAGTTGAAGATTTGATTGAAGCCGAAAGAATTATTTTTCAGGATGAAGAAGCTCCTGATGTGATGAATAATCTGTTGCCTGCCCACAACATTGGGCCAATAGTCGGAATGATTTGTGAAGCTGAGGAATTTGATCCGGCACTGAAGGGCATTGCAGCCATTGTCGAGATAGAAGAAAAGCCAAAAAACGGTTGCCAAGCATGAAAGTTCCCTAATAGCCGGGAGTCTTAGTAATAGTTTTGCTATCTTTTCTGCGTCCGAATTATCTCAGGGTGTGATCCGGATGTTTTACTTTATTGTCTTACTTTCTGATGTAAACCCTTCTATCTTTAAAAAATTGAAAAAAAAAAGAAAAAAAAATCAAAAAATCAAAAATCAAATGAAATTAATATTTCATTGTCCAGGAATGTCTCTTTTCTTAATCTTGTCCATTTTATTTCTTATTCTCTTTTTAGTTCTGTTAAATGCAGATTTCAATAACATGACATGCTTGTGGACTTCATGCCCAGATCCTGAAAGCTGTCAGACCTCGAAATAATGAATCAATGATTAGATCGCAATGAAGATAAAGTTTAAGGAAATAAAACAAAGAGTTGGAACAACTGAAGGAAAATTGGTTCCCGGATTGGAAAGGACCATACATTGCAATAGGAGTACTGCCAAAAGAGTGCGTTGTACTTGGGACTCATCGAAGGAAATGTCTCTAAAATAACTATCGATCAAAATGAGTCAAAAGGTACTATGTTGGATCATCTATATAGCATTAATGTTCTCCGATTGGAATGAAGAAGGCTTTCTTTCCCACTATCTAAATATTCAACCCTTTGCAAACCCTTTGAGCCGGTTCCCATTCTTTGATTACCCTCTTTGGAACTTGGAAGTTATTATTGAAAAAATGATGAATGAAAAAAAAATGAAAAGAGAAGAAAAAGAAAAATACAAAAAAAAGGAAGAAAAGACAAAAAGAAAAAATTGAGATGAAAAAAAATGGAAAAAGAAAGAGAAAAAAAAATATAAAAATAACAGAAAAACAAAAGAAAATCAAAAACAAAGTTTTCCTGAACTAAGTTCGAATTGATTCGGAAAGGATACGTAGGCAGCCTCTCTGGGGTTCAGTCACACCAAAATAAAAATCCAAAGTCCCCCAAAAAGTGAAACTGGGGCAGAAGTTACAATGGTTCGGCAATGATCCCGCCTGAATGGTTCCAAAGTTGTAATTCAATCCAAATCCTTTTTACCCCAAATCCTGTTCAAGTCCTTCTGATCAATAGGTAAGAGATGTTTGAAATTGGAGGATGCAGTTACTTGGATCCGATAGAGTCTAAATGAGAGAAATAAAATGAGAGAGTCTTATTAGTGAAAACCCACAGGAGCACCGTGAGGCGACAGTAAGCAAAGAAATTAAAATGAGAGAGTCTTGTTAGTGAAAACCCACACGGGCACTATAAGGCGATGGTGAGATAAGAAATGAGAAAGGTCAGTTTGTGAAAACCCGAAAAGGGTTCCCCTAATCGAAAAGAGGATCCCCACAGCCATCGGCACCGACATAGTCCTGGCAAGGTTTCTCGATTTTGAGGCAAAAGTTGTAATGAATTTCTGAGAGTCGGACGGTTTACATAGATCAGGCATCCAGTCCAAAAGGCATGTCATGTTCATCGAAGTCCGCATGTACTCCAGATAAGTCATTTCCTTTCCCCGAAATGGACACTTCTTGTTTTAAACTCATTCTCCATTCCATTATTTGTTTTCTTTGAATCCCTTTCGGTCTAACACTGTTCCGAAACTAAGACAAAGAAAGGATGGCAAGAGTGATTTACAGGGTTCTCATTTGACATGAGCTAATATGCAAAAAGGCACCCAGCCTTGTCAGGGGCATAAGTCGACCTCAACTGGCCATGGCGGCCGATGCTCCGAAATCAAAACTCTTAGAAGGAAAAAATCAAATTGAAGTGCCTATAAAGGCAAATGAAGTTGAAAAGGTTGAGCCCCACATGGCTAACCGTCCCGGCAAAGAGTTGAAAAAGCCAAGGTACCCCAAATGCTCTGAAATTGAAGTTGGAAGAAAGAAGCCAGAAATGAAAGGCCTACGAAGGTGAAACAAAATTGGAAAAGGTAAGTCCCACGCGACTAGCCGTTGCAGCAAGTTTGAGGAGCCAAAAAGCTCCCCGATGCTCCGAAGAAAAAAAAAGAAAGAAAAACAAGTCAAAAGCAAAAGCCCTGCGAAGGCAAAATAAAGTCGAAAAGGTTGAGTTCCACCGACCAACCGTCATGGCAAAATCTGAAAAAAAAAACCAGAGGTTATCAGGGCCTAAAATGAAATCGGTCCCCAGGAAACTAACAGTTGCAGTTGAGATCATCGTCAAAGAAGCCGGGCCGAGATCAAGTGATTTAAACAATCAAGGCCACAAAACCAATCACCGTTTCAAACTAACAATTGTTCTTTGTTTGAAAACATGAAACAGGTGCAATCCAAAGCAACCTTGCAAGAAGCAGGTGCAACCAAAGAGAAACTGCGCAAGGGCTAGAAACAACTTTACAGCAATAATAAATCCAAAAGGGAAGTCTTCTCCGAATTCTTTCCTGCATTTTTACTCATATTTGTTAAAACATGAAAAAAAAGAAAAAAAAGAAGAAGAAAATTCAAAAACATGGTAGCCTAGGGTCCCCAATCTCTAGTTACGCTTTTTCCAACATAGGTCCTCACTCCCTAGTTGAATTTATTTTAGACATAGGGTCTCCACTCCCTAGTCGCCTTTTCCAACATAGGGTCTCCACTCCCTAGTTGAGTTTATTTTTAGACATAGGGTCTCCACTCCTTAGTCGCCTTTTCCAACATAGGGTCTCAACTCCTTAGTTGAATTTATTTTAGACATAGGGTCTCCATTCCCTAGTCGTTCTGCCAACATAGGGTCTCCACTCCCTAGTCGTTTTGCCAACATAGGGTCTTCACTCCCTAGTTGAATTTATTTTAGACATAGGGTCTCCATTCCCTAGTCGTTTTGCCAACATAGGGTCTCCACTCCGTAGTTGAATTTTTTTTAGACATAGGGTCTCCATTCCCTAGTCGTTTTGCCAACATAGGGTCTCCACTCCCTAGTCGCTTTTCCAACATAGGGTCTCCATCTCTAGTCGCTTTTCCAACATAGGGTCTCCATCTCTAGTTGACCTTATTTTAGACATAGGGTCTCCACTCCCTAGTCGCTTTTCCAACATAGGGTCTCCATTCCCTAGTGGAGTTTATTTTTAGACATAGGGTCTCCACTCCCTAATCGCCTTTCCAACATAGCGTCTCCACTCCTTGTTGATTTTATTTTAGACATAGGGTCTCCACTCCCTAGTCACCTTTCCAACATAGGGTCTCCACTCCCTAGTTGAGTTTATTTTTAGGCACAGGGTCTCCACTCCCTAGTCGCCTTTTCCAGCATAGGGTCTCCACTCCCTAGTTGAGTTTTATTTTAGACATAGGGTCTCCACTCCCTAGTCGCCTTTTCCAACATAGGGTCTCCACTCCCTAGTTGATTTTATTTTAGGCATAGGGTCTCCACTCCCTAGTCCCCTTTCCAACATAGGGTCTCCACTCCCTAGTCGCCTTTTCCAACATAGGGTCTCCGCTCCGTAGTTGGGTTTATTTTAGACATAGGATCTCCACTCCCTAGTCGCTTTTCCAACATAGGGTCTCCACTCCCTAATTGATTTTATTTTTAGACGTAGGGTCTCCACTCCCTAGTCGCTTTCCCAACATAGGGTCTCCACTCCCTAGTTGATTTTAGTATCGATATAGGGTTCCACTCCCTAGTCTCTTTTCAAGGATACACAATCTTGATTTTATTGCTTTCAATAAAGAAGTAGTTCAGATTTTGTTACAATAACTCATGAAATTTTCCTAGTGAAAATTGGGGTAGAAAAATTTTGTTCGTTTGTTTGCTTTGATGTTTGAACAGGTTTTCACCGTAATGCACAAGGTTTGAGATGACCAAAAGAAGAAGTCTTAACCCAAATAAAAGAAAAGAAGAAACAAGAAAAGAAGTTGAACTCAAGATGCAGAAGCGGAGAAAAGATGCGGACTACTCAAAATTTGATTGAAGTCACAAGCTTTCCAAGTCCCGCCTTGATCCAAAAAGTCAAAGAAGAATGAACCAGCGGTTGCAGCTAACGAGCACCAAGATTCAGATTAGAGTCTGCAGGAAGAACCAGCCAAGACTCAAGATCAAACTTCAGAAGATTTATTGATAGGAATCTTGTAACTCGTAGTTGATAGGCTTAGCTAGTTTAGCTTATTATTTTTTCATTTTGGTGTAATAAGGAGTTCAGCAAGCAGTAGCAACAGCAGCAATAGTGAAATCACAGCTTCCTGGTAGTCCCAGCTACCGAAACTTCCAGAACTACACTGACCTGATTCCTTTATAGCCAAGGATATGTAGGCAACATCTGAAGCAAGGTTTGGTCAGGATCTTTCCAAAAAATGCTTCTCATGGAGTTTCAAACAGGCAAAAATCCCTCATAATTGCAAAGAGGGGCAGCTGTGAGCATGTGATTTATGCCCTATGTGAAATACTCCTACAGAATCTCAAGGAAATAGATTTTTATTTTTAATTATTTGCCATTTTAGGAATTTTTGTAAAATTTTCTTAATTATTTGTATTTTTCTGTGCATAATTAATTTTTATTTAAATCATGAAAAATACCTGCACTTAGGATTTTATTTTTACATTTTTAGAATTAATCAGTAATTATTTGTTTTATAAAATTTTGAAAATCACAAAAAAAAATAGCTTAGTTTTACATTTTTTTTGTCTTTTGATTTTTAGCTTATTGATTTTCTCTTTTAATTTAGAATTAAGTATTGTTTATAAGTTTTTATAAAAATAGCTAATTAGTTTAATTTCACACTTTTGGATAAATTAAGATTTTTAATTTGTAGGATTTTGATTAAAAGAAAGGGAAAAATTAGAAAATAAAAGAAGGAAATGAAAAAATGATTTCTCTTGTGAAAATGGGCCATTTTAATTGAAGACCCGCTCAAATGTTGCCCAATCCAGGCCCAAAATTGATTCCCACCCGGTCCAACCATTCAGTCATTTAGACAACTTGAAACGACGTAGTATGGGAACAAATTTACGTCGTTTTAAGTTCAAGGGTTTTAAGTCAATCCTGGCCTTCCGTTTTATCTCATCCAACGGCCGTGAACACTTCCCCCATCTTAAAAAAAGTGTCTGAATACCTTCAGAAAACCTAGTACACTCTTCACTTCATCTCCCTATCTCTTAGACCTCTAACCCTAGCCCGCCACCCTCAAAACCTCCGCCATTTTCGACCGGTGACTGACCTCCAATTAACCCCAAACCTTTACCACACAACCACCACCCACACCTGATTCCCAATCTACCACCATATCTTCTCAAATCCTCACCAAATCGGACCAATTTTGGATCTAAAAGAAAAGCAGAAGAAAAAGAAAATCTCCCAAACTTTTCAAGCTTCAATGAACGATTAAGGGTTGAAACTGGTATTGTTCGTCTGTTCTCAGAGAACACGCGACTAATGCCAATTTCGGCTAAAAATCAAAAGTGTCGGAGGTCCGTTCAAGCCCATTTTCCGTTTTCCTATTCTAGGTATTTCCGTCCTTTTTTCGTTTTCGTCTTTGTTTTATTCCCGTCCTCGTCTTCTTCTGGTCCTTTCTTTCTCTTTCTTGTTTTCTGTTTTTAAATTGTTTCTGTTGCATGATTAGGATTGAGTCATGTTTAGTTTATAAAGTTTAGGTTAATTTCTTTGTTAACATCTGTTAATTTTCTTTTTCTCTTACTACTTCTTTTATTATTCTTAGTTTACTTCGTTAAAGAGATTTCATGTTACTAAAGTCCAAAATTAGATTATTTTGTTTTTCTTATTTTTATTTGGGAATTCATTTGTTTAAATTTGAACTTGGGCTTGCTAAATGCAAGAAGCCTAAAGTGCTGTTTGAAGCTCGGTGGGGAAGGGGGTCCAAAGGCATTTGGGCAGTTTGGTTCAGGGTCTTGTTTGCTTGAAGTAAATAAAAGGGGACTGAAGGGTCTTTGGGGGAATTTAATTGAGGGAATCTTTTAAAACTGATTGGGAAGCTTCCAGGAAAGAGGGGATTGGGTTACTTCAGCAAATGGGCTTAAAATTCAGGGTGTTATGTGAAACAATGAAAAGTGGGAAAGGGGGCAATTGATAATTGGTAAAATCATTTCTGCTGCCCTAAGGTCATCTATATAAGGTTTGCTTTCGGTAGATTTTAGGGATTAGAATACAATAATCATACAAAACGGCTGAGCTCTTGATTATACTGAAAATTTCCTGCAATTTTGGTTGAAATTGGCTTTGGTTCTGCTTTTAATCTACATAGCCTGAAACCTCCAAAGAATTTCTGATTCATTTTGGGTTCAAAAATTGTTTAAAAGCTGGGTTTGGCAGTGTTGGTTTTGCTGATATACTGCTGCTGTTTCTTCCTAACCTCAGGCCCATATTCTTGTTGTTTTGTTGCTGTAACCGGGTACTCACTAGACCTCGTTGACATGTGAAATGAAAGGATCTGCAGCTGTGTGATTAAGTTGGAAATCTATGACATATTTGTTTATCAAATGCTATTTCTATGTTCATAAGTCTATTCAATTCTGTAATTAGTTTAATCTTTCTTCATGTCTTTGTTTTCTCATTTCTGTTATTAGCTTTTAATTCTATTTGTAAGCTTGGATAAGTGCTTTAATTCAGTTTGTTGGTTTGTAAGTTGATTGGAATACTGTTTAGATATGTGGACTGTTGGATCTATTTAAATATAGAAATCAGTATGGTATTTGGAGATTTAACTTGAATTTTTTAGTTGTATGTATGGGTTCGAATAGTAAGCCATAGTTGGACTTCAATGTTATCTAAATTCAGAATCATACATGGTTGATTCATATTTAGTATATAATTGGTAGTTACAATGTGTAAGCATAATGATTTTTTTTAAAAGAAGAAAAAGGAATAATCAGGTTCTTGTTGTCTCCACTAAATGTAAATTACATAACTTAGGCAGCCATGTGTTTCATGCCCAAAAGGAAAATAGTTGTGTCTCAAATGGTTTATGAACTGAAGTTTTTTAGGGGTTGCTGGGCTTGACGTAGGTCTAAGGAAGTCAGCCTTTGGCCATATAGTGTCGCCCTGTTGTGGGCTCGATTCAGGGCCCAATAGTCAGCATTTGCTTGCTTTCTTGAATGCTGTTTGGTTCAACAAGAAAAGGATTTTGACAAAAGTTCAATTTGAAAAATGTTAATTCAATCTCAGATTTCATGAAGCCTTAGTTGATCTGTGTAAAATGACTTGGTATGTATTTTTTATTCTGGGAACTGGGCCTAACTGATGTTCTTAACGTCAATACCACACAAGAGGGGGGGGGGGGGGGAGTGATTTGTGTGGTACCCAATTTTCGCTCTAGAAGAACCTGGTTCTTCTAGGTGTACTAACTACTACTGTTTGCGGAATAATAAGTACATAAAATAAAGAACACGGAGATTTTTACGTGGAAAACACCTAGCTCAAAAGGTGAAAAAACCACGACCTACTACTCAGTAGGATTTTCACAAACTTCCACTAAAATCACTGAGCCAAAACAGCATTTACAAAATTCTTTGTAAACCTAAGGATTAACTCTAATCCCGTTGTAGCACACAACCTCAACTGTTGCGACAACTTCAAGTTAGCATATAACTTGAACACTCTAAGTACCTAATACAATTGCTTCTATGAAAGCTGAAAGGTACAACTTTAAATCACCTACTACAATTGAACCAGAAATAAAGAAAGACACAATGGAATTGGTTCTTCTATCTCGTTCAAGTAGCTTCAGGAGTGCACACTCAAATCTCACATAAATTGCTTGCGAAATCGCCTTGCTCTTTTGCTCTCAATTTAGTTTAACTTCTGCGTTTGTGCAATACCTGTAAAAGAGAACAATCACTGTTATTTAATAGGTTAGTAATTAGAGTATGATTGAGACCCAATTGCTGAACTTCCATCGAAGTTGAGTCCTTGAATATCACAAACTCCAACACTATCTTTTATCCGGATTGTGTTCTCTTCACATAAGGAGACTCTCTCCCCTTATCCAATATTCAACCTTTTCGATCATATCAGGAGATATTGCTGCTTAATCAATGGGACTTATCTCCTTCACATGCATCTCACATGTGTAGGTTGATCATGACTGTGCTTCACATGATGGACCTGGTCCATGACTGAGTTCATTTGTCATTCTTCAAAACTTCACCTGTTCCTGGGCCAAAAAATTCCCCCTTTTTGATGATGACAAACTCTGTGCTATTTACTCATTCGAAGCCTGTAAGAACTCAGCTTAACCATCAACACTAAATTTAGAAAATTCACTTATCATTAAGGACCAGGTTAATTAGGTTATAAACATCACTTATTTCAGAATATGTAAAGCACAATATCTCTTCCCCCTTTTGGCATCATCGAAAAGTTGCATACACACTTTGAATCCAAGATTTTAATAAATACTCATGGCCACAGGGGCAACTGCAAGTGCAATCGTGGTAATATCATCAGTAATCAACAAACATATTTAAACCATCAAGGTCAGAATAATCATAGAACAAGAGAAAACAACAGTTGTCATTGATAGTTATATGTTGCCATTAACAATCCACAAAAAGAAAGAAAAATATTCAAACAATGAGCAAAAAACAGAAAAATCCCTAATCTGGGTCACTGGGGTCACTGGGGTACTAGACAAGTTCAGGAACAAGTGCTAGGAGTCCTAAGGCTTGGAGGAACTGGGAGGTTTAGTTTGGAGAAGATTCAGCATGTTCTGAAGAATTCCATCATTCTTCTCCTTTTCTTTGGCAAGCTCAGTTCTAAGGCCATCCCTCTCAATTTCCAATTCAACCACACGAGCCTTGAGCCTAGCAATTTCAGCATCCTTAGCTCCACATTCCTGAACCAAAGTTCTAACTTTGCTGTTGATGGGTGTCTTCAGAGATGAACCAGGTTCAACTGGAACGGCATTGACTGGATAATCACAGCCCAGAAGAGTTTTGATGCCAAAGTGTTCCTTGCTCGAGGCCATTTCCCATTTCTTCAAGGGCACATTTAGCCTGTCCAGAACTCCGGTCAGTATGAAGCCATATGGAGTAGCATGAGCCTTGGAGCCATTTATGACCCTGTCTAGCAATTTGACAATGAGGGCATGCCAGTTGATTTTCTTTCCTCTCTCAAGGCACTCCATAAGAACCAGGTCAATGTAGTTAGCAGTGTGCCTTCTTTCTTGTCTAGGCAATAAGCACTTGTTGACAAACTCAAACACCACCTTGTGCTCAGGCCTCATCTCACTTTTCTGCACAGCCCTGGCTTCATTCACTTCCTCAGAGTCACAGAACCTTTTGGTGATTTCAAGGGCAGTAGGGAGGGAGTCCAGGCATGGCAAACCTTTGCCTAGTGTAATCATCAAACCCTTCAGAGGGTATGTCCAGAATTTCTCCCAGTTTCTCAGCATCAAACAGCACTGGGACTCCCTTCACCAAACTACTGAGTACCCCATCCTTAACAACAACATTTGCCATAAACTCAATTAGCTCATTTCTGGCCAGTCTCCCATCCATCTGAAGGACCATGTCCTTCCAACCTTGAGCAGCTAAAGAGTCAGCCAATCTCATCATCCCTGGTTCCACCAGGTCCTTCAACAATCTACCTTTCAAATTTTTCTTTCGCCAAAGATGGCAAACTTGTCCTGTTCCTTCTCAGATTCATCTGCTTTTTCTTCTCCACTCCACTCCACTCTGAAACTTCTGTTTGTTTAGCTTTCACTGCAGATCTAGTCCTTTTGGCTAGTGAGGGTTCAGCAGACACAGGTTCAGTAGAAGACTTCTTGGAGGAAGTCTTTGGCTTTTTAGGTTTTGTTGTAGGAATCTCCACTATTGTACCCCTTTCTTGATGGACCGGTTCCATCTCCTCTTCCTCTACAACCTTAGAGGATTCTGCTACCTTTCCCTTTCCCTTCTCCATTTTCTTTTTCTTACTTTCTTCTAAGGCCTTTAGTAGATCAGCTTCACTTTGTTTTACCCTGCTTCTTGTGGCTCTACCCCTAGGCACTGAAGAGGCAGTAGGTGTTGGGGATGAGGCTTTTCTTTTCTTGGATGGCTTGGGAACATTTGGGGATTTTGGTGTGGTAGCTTAGCGTTTCTTTGGGTCATAACTTGCTCCAACCTTTTTCAGTAGGTCAGCCAAGATTTCCTCAGTAGATGAAACAGGTTCATCTCTTTGTTTGCTTAGATGAACCAACCCCTCAGCTGCTTCCCAGAACCACTTCCCCCTGACTTCATGCCACTGTCTTCTACCCTCTCTTGTGCAACCCTACATATAGCCAGAACTTCTCCCTTCCCATTTCCCCTCTCTACACCACTTGCACCCTCTCTCTCTCTTTTCCTTTCTTTTTACCTCCACTCCTACTCTACTCAGGCAACTTAACATCCCTAATGGGGCCAATAAGAACAAACCTAGTCTCTAAGTTTTCAACCATAGATGAACTTACCTTAGTGCGTGATTGTTGAATTTTCTCAGTGTCAGAAGACCCATGTCCTTCACCTTCAGTCGCAGATTGAAAGGATTAAGACTCAGAACTGGAGTCAGAATTTTGAGCTGGGCTTTCTTTTACTTGGCTAGCTTTCAACCTTTCATTCAAAACCTTCCTCAGAGCCCCAGATGCTACAGTTTTTCGAGCAAGCATTTTCTGCCTTCGAAACCTAGGTTTTGGAGATACACTGGGTGGAGTAGATGAAGATGAATTTGAGGGTGATGGTGGTGGAGGAGTGCCAGGATGATCTTGTGGGTTATACATGATTGTTCGTTTCTTGAAAGAATTTGGGAATTTTGGAGAAGAGGGCAATTTGAATTGAAGAAGAATTTTTGACGGTTTTAGAATAACGAAGAAGGCTGGAGATGTGGTGTGTATTTAAAGAGAATTAGACATTAATTAAGTAACAACAGATTTTTCAGGGGTCAAATAGAAGTCTAATCAAACTGAGAGTCCAGAAATTTTAATGATCAATTTGGCTTCCCTAGATATTAGGCAAAAATTACGATTTAGAATTCTAAGGAACGGAACCGGTTCAATGCCAACGGATAGAATTTTCTAGGAATTTGACAAGTATTGGACTTCTGCTCATGATTGAACCGTTAATCTTTCTAGTTGCGCAAAGTACAGAAAATATACCTGAGCTTTCATATGAGCCTATACTGATGAACCGGGTTCTTCATTTAGAATTCTCTTGAACATGCCTCACATAATAGAGTAAAAATTTTGTAAGAGATCAGTGAGTCATATAAACACATGTCACAGGAGTATACTAGTTAAAGTATGAAGCTGAGTAATAATTAATCTAGATATTTACACAAGTTCAGAATTCCTAGCCAAATTTTTTTCATTTTTCAAATTTTTTTTTCATTGTGCATTCTGAACTAGGCCTATTAGGTGATCTTAATCATCCCTAATTCCAACCTGTTCCTCTCAAAGTTTTCTCTACTTAGTGCTTTAGTGAAGATGTCAGCAATTTGTTTATCAGTAGCACAGAAATCTATGGAGATCAATCCTTTCTCATAGTTATCTCTTAAGAAGTGGTGCCTAACATCTTTGTGCTTAGTCCTCTTATGATGAACAGGGTTCTTTTTCATACTTATAGCACTAGTGTTATCACAGAATATTAGAATGCAACCAACTTCAACACCAAAATCTACCAGTTGTTGTTTGATCCACAGCAATTGAGCACAACAAGAAGCAGCAACAATATATTCAGCTTCAGCAGTAGACAAGGCCACTGAATTTTGCTTTTTAGTAGCCCATGACACAAGACATGAACCAAGGAAGTGTGCCATACCTGAGGTGCTCTTCCTATCCACTAGAAAACCTGCATAATCAGCATCAGCATATCCTACTAGATTGAAATTGCTACCTTTAGGATACCAATGACACAGATCAGTGGTGCCTTTCAAATATATTAGTATCCTCTTGACAGCAGTCAGGTGAGACTCTTTAGGATTATCCTGAAAGCGAGCACAAACCCTACACTGAAAACAATGTCAGGTCTGCTAGCAGTAAGATACAAGAGTGAACCAATCATACCCCTATAGAACGTTTCATCAACTGATGAACCAGGTTCATCAACATCTAATTTAGTGGAAGTTGCAATGGGTGTGTCTATTTCCTTAGATTCTTCCATTTTAAACTTTTTGATTAGCTCCTTTGCATACTTCTGCTGATGGATCATGGTTCCATTTGGACTTTGTTTGATCCGTAAGCCTAAGAAGAAGTTAAGCTCACCCATCATGCTCATTTCAAACTCACTCCCCATTAGTTTTGCAAAGTTCTTACTTAGCTTATCAATGGTTGCCCCAAAGAATATGTCATCAACATATATTTGTACCACAAGGAGATCCTTACCTTTTTCCCTTAAGAATAAGGTACTGTCAATTTTACCTCTTTTGTAGCCATGTTCAAGCAGGAATTTGGATAGTCGTTCATACCATGCTCTTGGGGCCTGCTTGAGTCCATAGAGAGCCTTGTCTAGCTTGTACACATGCTCGGGACATTCCTTGCTCTCAAACCCTGGAGGTTGTTTCACAAACACTTCTTCTTTCAGGTAGCCATTTAGGAAGGCACTTTTGACATCCATCTGATGAAGAGTGAATTCCATGTGTGCTGCAAAGGCTATGAGAAGTCTGATTGCCTCTAGTCTTGCAACTGGAGCAAAAGTCTCATCATAATCTATGCCCTCCTCTTTGCTGTAACCTTGGACCACCAGTCTTGCCTTGTTTCTTGTAACAGTTCCATCTTCATCAAGTTTGTTTCTAAACACCCATTTTGTACAAATAAATGATCTATCCTTGGGCCATGGAACTAAATGCCATCTCTCAAACTGATTGAGCTCATCTTGCATTGCATTGACCCAATCTGGATCATGCAAAGCTTCAACAACATTTTTAGGTTCAATAAGAGATAAAAAGGCATCAAAGGCACACATATTCTTCAGTTGTGATCTAGTTTTGACTCCAGATGTTGGATCAGTGATAATGTTCTCAATGGGATGAAAACTTTGATACTTGTGAGGTTTCACAACCAACTGGTTTCTAGTAGATGCTTCTCCCATGATCTGTTGCTGAGGAACAGGGTCATGAATAGGTTCTTTTAGGGGATTTATTTCAATTCCTCTTTGACAAGTTCCCCCTGTCAGGTTGCCCTGGATGGAAGAACCTGTTCCATCACATGTTCCTTCTTTTGGTGCCACTTTGACTTGTGCTGAGGCTTCAGTCAAATCCTTTACCAATCCAATGGCTTCATCTTCATGTTCCTGTCTCCCAGAAAGAATGTTAGTTTCATCAAATACTACATGTACACTTTCTTCTACACACAAAGTTCTTTTATTGAACACTTTATATGCTTTGTTATGTGAAGAATATCCCAAGAATACTCCCTCATCTTTTCTAGGATCAAACTTACCTAGGGAGTCTTTTCCATTATTGTGCACAAAGCACTTGCATCCAAATGCCCTAAGATGGGATATATTTGGTTTTCTCCCTTTAAGTAACTCATAGGGAGTCTTCTCTACAAGAAGTCTAGTCATGCATCTATTGATAATGTAACATGAAGTGTTTACAGCCTCTGCCCAGAAGCTATGGGGCAGCTTATTAGAAAGAAGCATAGTCCTAGCCATGTCTTCAAGAGTCTTGTTCTTTCTTTCAACTACTCCATTTTGTTGAGGAGTCCAAGGGGCAGAGAAATTATGATCTATGCCATTTTCATCACATAATTCAGCAAACTTAGCATTTTCAAATTCAGTTCCATGATCAGACCTAATGGGTGCAAGTTGATTTCCTAATTGTTTCTGAATTTTTCTAACAAAGGTAGTAAACATGTCAAATGCTTCATCTTTAGATGTTAGAAATAGAACCCAGGTAAATCTAGAATAATCATCAACAAGTACCATTACATATTTCTTTCCACCTCTGCTCATGGTTCTCATTGGACCATAGAGATCCATATGGACCAGTTCCAACGACTTGGTTGTGCTTACCATCTTCTTGCTTTTGAAGGATGATCTTACCTTCTTTCCCCTTGCACATGCCTCACAAACTTTGTCTTCCTTAAACTTGATGTTGGGTAACCCTATCACCAAGTCCTTGGAGACTAATTTGTTTAGCTGATTCAGACTGGCATGACCAAGTCTTTTGTGCCACAGGAGGGGATCATTATCCAGCACACTTAGGCAGGTTAGTTCATTTTCAGAAAGAGTTGACAAATCTACAATGTAAATATTGTTAACTCTTTTTTCCTGCAAAACAATCTTGTCGGTGGTAAGGTTAATCACAAAGCATTTAGTAGAGGTGAATGCTACAAGGTTACCTCTCAGTTGTGACACACTGATCAAGCTGTATTTCAAGCCATCTATCAAGTAGACATTCTCAATGGAGTGAGAGTATGTCTTACCTACCTTTCCAACCCCAATAATCTCACCTTTCTTCCCTTTTCCAAAGGAGACATTACCTTCCTTTAAGTCCTCAAGTGAAAGGAACCGATTCTTGCTTCCAGTCATATATTTTGAGCAGCCACTATCCATGTACCATATTTGGCTACCTCCCTTCACTTGGACCTATAAAAAGAAATCAGGGGTTAGTCTTAGGAACCCAAACTAGTTTGGGTCCCTTTCTATAGGCAAAGGGATAAATCAGATTCCTTCTAGCCCACCCAGGCAGCCTATTTTTTTCTTGAACAAAAGTTTTGATCTTTTGACTGGCCTTTTCTTTTGCATTACATTCATTTTTGTGATGGCCAGTCTTGCCACAGTGTGTGCAGATTTTGTTCTCAGGAAGAGTGAGGTACTTGCTTTTAGGATCCCACTTAGGTTCTTGTGTCCCATAACCAAGTCCTCTTTTGTTGCTACTGTGATGTTCTTGTAACCAAGAGTGTGCATCAGAAGCCTTGTCCATTTGCAAGTTCTGTCTAGTTCATGTTTTACCTCCCTAGATCTCTTTTAGAACTCTTATCTGCTCATCCTTTCTGTACAGCTCATCC
>NC_031999.1:9960814-9976974 GCF_001879085.1 Nicotiana attenuata
ATAGCTTTTGTTGATCCTTTGTTCCTTTTTGGTTGAACCTGTTCCTTCTTCCTGTTCCTTCGTTCAGCCCTTTCTTTCTTCCACTCAATTTCCCATTGAGGGCAGTTCTTAATCATGTGACCAGTCTTACCACACTTGTAGCAACCCTCATTGGTCTGTTTCTCAGGAGCCCTTGGTTTGTTGAAGGTTGTACCTCTTGAAGAACCCTTTCCTCTCATAAGGTACTTTTTGAAATCTCTTGTGATCATATCCATTTCATCATCCTCTAGATATGAACCTTCAGCAATTCTGAGAGCCAGACTTCTTTCCTTCTTGGGTGTATCCATCTTCATGGTTTGCCTTCTCAATTCATATGCAGTGAGGTTTCCAATTAGTTCATCCAACTTGAGGGTAGCAATATTCTTTGATTCCTGAATTGCAGTTATTTTACTTTCCCATGAGACTGGCAGAACCCTTGTCAAGATTTTCACAACCTTGTCTTCTTCAAGAATAATCCTTCCAAGAGATTTAAGTTCACTTGTCAGTGTAGTGAACCTAGTATACATCTCTTGAATTGTTTCTCCTTCCTTCATAGTAAAATTCTCATATTGAGAATATAGCAGTGTTCCTCTGGACCTCTTCAATTGAGGTGTTCCTTCATGAGCCACTTGCAAGGTGTCCCAGATTTCCTTAGCAGTGGTACAGCTTTGGATCCTGCTGTACTCATCAGGACCTAGTCCACACACAAGCCATTTCTTGGCTTTAGCATTTTTCTCCCACTTCCCCAGGTCTTCAGCAGTGCAGTCAGCCCTTGCCTTTGGCACGTCCACTCCTTCAGTATTCTTCTTTGTAGTTTCTAGGGGACCATCAGTAAATATGTCCCAGAGTTCATAGTCTTCTCCAATGATGTGATCCCTCATCCTGTTCTTCCACCAAGAATAGTATTGTCCATTGAAGAGTGGAGGCCTAGCAGTGGATTGCCATTCCCAGTTCCCATGTGGTGCACTCATGTTGATCTTTTCCTAAGGTGTTAGCCTCTTCATGGATAACCTGCTCTGATACCAATTGATGTTCTAAACGTCAATACCACACAAGGGGGGGGGGGTTAATTTGTATGGTACCCAATTTTCGCTCTAGAAGAACCTGGTTCTTCTAGGTGTAGTTTGTACTACTGTTTGCGGAATTAAAAGTACATAAAATAAAGAACACAGATATTTTTACGTGGAAAACACCTGGCTCAAAAGGTGAAAAAACCACGACCTACTACTTAGTAGGATTTTCCCAAACTTCCACTAAAATCACTGAGCCAAAACAGCATTTACAAAACTCTTGTAAACCTAAGGATTAAACTATAATCCCGTTGTGGCACACAGCCTCAACTGTTGCGACAACTTCAAGTTAACTCTAACTTGAATACTCAAAGTACCTAATACAATTGCTTCTATGAAAGCTGAAAGGTACAAGTTTAAATCACCAACTACAATTGAACTAGAATAAAAGAAAGACACAATGGAATTGGTTCTTCTATCTTGTCCAAGTAGCTTCAGGAATGCACACTTGAATCTCACATAAATTGCTTGCAAAATTGCCTCGCTCTTTTGCTCTCAATTTAGTTTAACTTCTGCGTTTGTGCAATACCTGTAAAAGAGAACAATCACTGTTATTTAATGAGTTAGTAATTAGAGTTTGATTGAGACTCAATTGCTGATCTTCCATCGAAGTTGAGTCCTTGAACACCACAAACTCCAACCCTATCCTTTATCCGGATTGTGTCCTCTTCTCATAAGGAGACTTTATCTCCTTATCCAATATGCAACCTTTTCGATCAGTTAAGGAAATATTGTTGCTTGATCACTGAGACTTATCTCCTTCACGTGTATCTCACATGTATAGGTTGATAAACACCGTGCCTCACACGATGGACCTGGTCCATTACTAAGTTCATTTGTCATTCTTCAAAACTTCACCTGAACTTGGGCCAACACTCAGTTAGATTGTCGAAGAACTCTACCCATTCCTTGGCGCTTTCTGGTTGAGCAAATCTATCTGGAATATAAGTCATCTGCTTAGGGTGATGGAAAGCAATGTGGTCGTTCCAGGCCCTCCGCGAAAATTCTTGGCGATAGTGACCCCTTTGGAAATGCTCCAACAACCATAACTGCAGCAATAAGCTGCAACCCTCGAAATGATTTACCCCTCTTTGACAATGCTCCAGAGCCCTATAGATGTCGGCTACGATCATGGGGACTATGGTATACGCATGTCCATTAATCCCTTCCATCAAAGTCTTTGCAACCATAGCCAACCTAGTATGAATTCTTCCCTTTTTCATTGGGAACACTTATCAAGCCTAGGAAACACACAATGAATACTGTCACACCTCCTTTTTCACCTACACGCGCAAGGGTATAAGGAGTTTTTCCAATTAAAGGACAATCGAAACGGGATTCATTTATTAAGAGATTCAGAGTCGCCACTTGGGAGATTTATGGTGTCCCAAGTCACCGGTTCAGAATCCCGAATCGAGGAAAGAATGACACTGTTTAACAGTCCGCGAATCAGAAATCCGAGTAAGGAATTCTGTTAACCCGGGAGAAGGTGTTAGGCATTCCCGGGTTCTGTGGTTCTAGCACGGTCGCTCAACTGTCATTTTTGGCTTATTTATTCGATTTTAGAACATGTTTTAACCTATGTGCTTTTTAACTGTAAACCACTTTTATTACTTTTAAAGAGAATTGCAACGTCGTTAAAACACGTCTTGAACCACGTCACATAAATGCACCCGTAGTTTTTGACACATTTCAACTTCGTTGGGATTGGGATTTGGGTCACATAAATGTGTACCCGAGTTTAGGAAGGTAATATTATTAAATGCCGGGCCTAAAGCAACTAGCGTATTATTAACTTTGCGGGAAGCCATGAAATTCGCTAAATGGCGCGTCCCGAGGTCTAGATATTTTTATAGAAATAGTTAAGAGGGCCACGCTATTTATGAATTTTGTTTGGCGTGGCGCACCTCGTTTTTATTTTAAGGCCAACCTAAAGATGAACTACTATTATCTAACGGTGATTATCTCTACAATCAGGTCTTAATTCACTTGTACACTAAATTGAAGACCCAACTCCGATGTTCAAACCCTAACACAGGCCCAAGTGGAAACCGTGTTAGAACTGAAACGGGCTGTGCGTTAGCAGAACTGTGGCCCAAAATATTCGAAAGCAGGCTGTCAAGCCTTGGTATACTGGCAGGCCCAAACCAAACATTGGGCCTTAATTAGATTTCACAGCTACTGGACCTAATTTGTATTGCATTCCATGATTTTTGTAACAATGAAACAGTGTAGTTCCATTCCAAATCAACAATTGCTATTTTGTTAAATTCAAATTCTCACGTTCAGATTGCGTCTAAACCAATGAATTACCTCAACATTTTAGAAAAACAACAATTAAACTAAGGTGATTACTAACTAAATTGAAATATCAAACTCAAAATAAATTTAACAGGTTTAAACGTTTATTCCCTGATCTCAAAACCAGAAATGCTGAAATTAAAACTGGAACTCATTTGTTAAATCTAAACCTAACGTTTTCCTGTTGCATTTCAATATTGATTCGAAAAACCAGCTTTAAGTTCTTATCACCTTCTGACTTTAAACCTTCAAACTAACCTGATACTATTTCTACTGATCATGAGAGCTGATCTCATATCAGCAAGCCATTACACAAAAGCATTCGTAGAATGATATAAAATAAAATAAAATAAAAAGTTCAAATGATTGAATACAGTTCATACAGTCCCATTAATACAGTTATTCTAGAATTCAAATGACTATGAATGTGAACTACATTAATACTAAGGGAAAGTAGAGGAGAATAGCAACAACTTGCACTTCATTTCTCTTCCAATGTGAACTATACATTTGACTCAATGTTGTATCATTTGAGATTGAGAAATACCTGGAAGTTGAAAAACAATAAGAAGAAAGAGGAATCAGCAGTAGTAAACGAGCAGCAGTTAGCACCAAACAGCAGGACCAATTTCAACCCCAAAACAGTGTCCAAGCAACCCAGGAATGATTTGCAGAAGGATAACACCAATAAACAATTGAAAACACATCTGACTGGACCAAAACACACTCGAAATCAACCCAGGACCTTTTGAACTTGTACCAACGAGATCTGAACAACACTCAAACCATTTTTTGACCTTCTATGAACTGAAAATTTGATCTAAAGCTGGAATTTAAACTTAATCTAGGAGAGTTTCACTGAAACAGTTTTTTTGTAGGAGTTTTTGTGCCTTTTTTTGTATTTGTTGAAAGAACTCAGATCTAAAGGAATTTTGATTTGAAATTCAAATTTTCAGCTTGTGTAAACTTGTAGAGATTTGGGGGGAATTTTTCAGATGCCAAAAACTTTTCAATTAAGGCATTAGGGACTGCTTTATATAGGCAAGACTAAGGGCAACCCTCAGATTTCTATTTTTCTTTTAGTCCTTCTTTTATTTTTCAGTTTTACTCACTTAGTCCCTTATTTGCTGACTTGTTACTCAAGTTACTGCAACAGATTTTTGAAATTATAACTGCAACCCTCTTCTTGAAGAGTCTAGGGTGTTCTAGCTTTATCTACAACATTATTCTTTATTTAAGAATGCCTATACTACCCTTCATTCAGTCTAAAATTTACCAAACAAAACAGAATTAACCCTCAAACTAGTTAACCTTAGTTCAAAATAACCAAGGTTAGTAAATCAAAGGTTAGGCTAACCGGCTATATCCAAACAAAACTTAAAATTGAACTGATTACTCACCCCAACTAAACCTAGAGCTTAAACCTAACTAAACTGTTAATCCAAGCAATTCAAACGAAATTATCAGCAACAATCATGAACTACCCAACAAAAAATCAAAACAGAACAAAATTAAACCAAAAGAAAGGACTAAAACAAATAACATCAATCAACATGAAGAAAAATTAATCTAACAAGGAGAAAACCTTACTGACTTAAAAATGGTCAATTTAAACTAAACCTAAAACACTGAACAAGAACTAATGCCTATACTAATGACAAAATTAAGGACAAATTCATGTTAGCAATGAACAAACAAGAACAGAGGAGAACAAACTCGATTACTGACCCCAAACGGATAAAAACAGAATCCAAATCAATCAATGAGGCGAAGCAGTCATGGAAGAGAAAACGATTCAAATAAAACAACAAGAAAAATTAAGAAACTCACTGGTTTTGAGCATTCAACTTGACTGACTTCTCGAAATTGGTTCTCAACTAATGTTATATGTTTATTTGCCAAAAATAAACAAATAACATTAATTGAAGATCCCTCGAACACTTGAAAACCCAAACGGATTGAAGTTCTTCAGGCCCTAGATTTAATATTCGTGGGATTCCACTTGGATTCGAAGGATTCCGGCTTGAAATTCGGAATGAGGAGGTCGAGGAGAGCTTGGGATGTGATTTTGGGGTTGTTTGAAGGAATTTAGGTTTCGGCCGAGGTTTTGATCTAAGATTCGAAGAGATTGGCAATGATTCGAAGGACGGGGTTAAGGGGTTTGGAAAGAGGAAGGCGAGGGGAGTTCAGGGTGTAATTTTGGACGGGTTTGGGGTTGGTGCCGCCGTGGGCGGTGGCGACGACACCTAGGGTTTGGATTATTCGAACCTTTTGACAGAGATTTGGGGGAAACAAGGGTCGGATTCATGCTAATGAGGTTGAGATGAGGGGGTGGTGTAAATTTGGGGTGATTTGGAGAACCGGCCGCCGCCGTGGGCGATTTCCGGCGGCGGTCTAGGGCGGCGCCGGCGAGACAATTCTCTGGAGAGGGTAAGGTAAGAGAGATGACTTGGGGGTGGGGGGGGCAGTCTCCGACAATTTTATACCTAAGGATCAATAGTTCCGAGCCGTTGGATTTAGTATCCTCGACGGCTGAGATCAAACGATACTAAACGACGTCGTTTGAAGGGGTGGGGCTGGACCGGTGATGTTTGAGTCTGGGCTGGATTGGAGTGTAAATTATTTGGGCTGGGATTATTTAATTGCAAACGGCCCAAAAATACACACATCTTTTAAAATCTTTTTTGGACTTCTTTTATTTTCTTTTGTTATTTTTTATTAAATATTTTTCTTCAGATTTTGCAAAATGCAAAAGACCTGATTTATTCCCCAAATTACACTAATTATTTCCTCAAAATTGATTAAGTCCTAATTTAAAGGAAACTCATGACAAATTCAAAAATTAATAGTTAAAAATGCAAAATGAACTATTTTTGTTATTTTCTTCTTTGTAAAGTAACTTAATTACTAATTAATCCTAAAATGTGAAATTAAGCCCTAAATGCAAATGCCAAATATATGTTTTGTATTTTCATTAATTAAAATACGTAAACAAAATACAAACAATTAACATAAAATGTCACAAAAATCCACCAAATTGCAAAAATAATGAAAGAAATCATTTTGTTTGAATTTCTGGGAATAATTCATATTGGGCAAAAATCACGTGCTCACAGCTGGCCCTCTTTGCTCGGAAACACGGAGAGTTTTCGTGCAAAGATAAGTGAGCGGAACGAGTGATTTTTTCCCATTTGAACATTCCGTGTGAAGCATTTTTGAAATATTTGACCGCACCCTGCTTCGGAGGTTGCCTACATATCCTTGGCTAAAAAGGAATCAGGTCAGTGTAGTTCGGGAATGTCTGGTAGCTGGGACTACCATAAAACTGTGATTTCACTGTTGCTGCTGTTGCTGCTGCTGCTTACTGAACCCCCTTAATACACCGTCAAAATAAAAAGAAGCTAAACTAGCTATGATCTATGAATTACAGAAATCCTATCTAAATCTTCAAACTTGCTCTTGTGTTTCCTGTTGCCTTGTTGTCTTGTATCCTCTCGGTGAAATCCATTATTGCCGCTTTGAATTGTAAACTGATATGTTTTTCCTTTCCTTCAGACTGCTGAACTTGAATGTATTCCTCTGTTATACGGGCGGGCTCCCGACTTCAACACTTGAAAATGTATGCCTCTGTTATACGGGCGGGCTCCCGACTTCAAAACTTGGAGATGTATGCCTCTGTTATACGGGCGGGCTCCCGACTTCAACACTTGAAAATATATGCCTCTATTATACGGACGGGCTCCCGATTTCAGCACTCGAAAATATATGCCTCTGTTATACGGGCGGGCTCCCGACTTCAACACTCGAAAATATATGCCTCTGTTATACGGGCGGGCTCCCGATTTCAAAACTTGAAAATATATGCCTCTGTTATACGGGCGGGCTCCCGACTTTAAAACTTGAAAATACATGCCTCTGTTATACGGGCGGGCTCCCGACTTCAATAACTTGAAAATGCATGCCTCTGTTATACGGGCGGGCTCCCGACTTCAAAACTTGAAAATATATGCCTCTGTTCTCCAGGCGGGCTCCTGACTTCAACAAAATAGACAAAACAAAGAAAATTTTTTGCCCCAATTTGGAAGCTGGGTACATGGGTGAGTGTTGCCTGAATCATTATACCAACTATTACTAAGAGTTTGAAAGCTGAGTCCTATTATCCAGGAAGGTCCCGACAACTCCTAATTGAATCTTATCTTAAACATGCAAACTTTGACACCAACTTACATTCCCCTATGCTATTCATGATTATCTTGTATTTTGATCAAACCCCACTTTATGGTCAAACTTGATTAATGCTTGTTTTACCCTTATGGAGAGTTCTTCCGAAACAACCGAATTTTCTGCCCCTGTTTCAATCAAGAAAATTTTGTCAGTTTAAAATGGTGGTTAGTTGATGGCATTCTTGCTGAGGATGTCCCCGCGGCCATGTTTTGCTTTGACTGGCTTCCCTGAACTGGCCCTGAACCGCTTGACTTTCTGACTGACTTTCAAACCCCATGACCTTCGACAAACCAAGTGTTCTATACCCATGCTGTTGTTTCAAACCTCTGACCCCTTTATCTGACTTTTGCATTTCCCACGACATTACCCAATCATTCCACCGATGAAACTTCCGGTGATTCCCTGTATTCCACCTTACGTCATGTTGTTTTTGACATGCTCTGACCACGTTGCGCTTTACAATTTTGGAAGTTGGTAGTGAGCTTTGAAATCCCTTTTCACTTGCTTTGAACAGGACTAACCTTGAAACATCTTTAGACAGATAAACCCCAGAAGAAATGAAATGCAATGATTTTACGAGTTAAGGATACGAAGAATCCAAAACTGGATGACTGATAAAAGGGAAGGAAAAAGAAACTTATCTGACCGGATCAGCTGATACCGATGATCATGACATGCATTTCGGACTAATCGGCCCAGTCTGTCCAACCAACCGACTTTCAGTTGCCATACTTTATTGCCCCAGAATTTCCATACCCTGACTTTGTTCATCCTGCGGCGTCGAAACAGTTTTCCGTCAACAGACCTTTCTCATTGTTCACTTCTTAACTCACTTTCGCCTCAAGGTGCCCGTGAAGGTTTTCACTAATAAGACTCTCTCATTTTTATTTCTCTCAGTTCCCATCGCCTTACGGTGCCTGTGAAGGTTTTCACCAATAAGACTCTCATTTTTATTTCTCTCAGCTCCCATCGCCTTATGGTGCCCGTGAGGGTTTTCACCAATAAAACTCTCTCATTTTTATCTTTCCTGCTTGAACCAGAGTATTGCCCCTATCATGAATTACCTTTACCTGCTTGACTTGGCATTTCTTCAAGACTGATCGGAAAGTCTTTCTTTGGACCGTAATATGGGCTTTTGGATGGGTTAGAAAAGAAGGGTATAAAAGGTTCAAAAACAATTCAAAATGGGTTAAAGCTACAACTTTCGGAATCAGATTTCTCACAACAAGCACAACTTCTGCCCCAGTCTCTTGCTTTGGGACCTTTGGATTTTTATTTCGATGAGACTGAACCTCAGAGAGAGGCTGCCTACGTACCCTTTCGGGATCAAGTCAAACGTAGTTCATGTCATAGAAATTACTTTGTTGTTGTGTTTTTCTTTCCTTTTCCTTCCTTTTCTCTTTTTTTCTTTTCTTTCTTCTTTTCACTTTTGTTGTTTTGTTGTTTTGTTGTTTTTCTTTTTTTCTCTTTTTCTTTTTCTTCTCTTTTTCTCTCTTTTTTTCCTTTCTCTTTTCATTCTTTTCTTTCCTTTTTTCCTCACTTACTTATCCTCCGCACTTGCGTTTCTGAATTGTGCCATTGATTCCGAAAGAGGGGTATGAAAGAAAATAAACAAGGCTCAAAGGGGTAACAAAGGAGTAAAGTGTTTAGATAGCAGAACAAAACGCCTTCGTCATTTCAATCTTCAAAATATGCCAAATACAAACAAATACAATTAAATAAAGAAATCATACATAGTATCTCTTGACCGCAACCGAATTGATAGCCATTTCTACACATTTTCCTTCCATATCTGTTAAATATAGTGCAACATTGGACAACACTCTGGTTACAACAAATGGCCCCTGCCAGTTTGGGGCGAACTTTCCTTTAGCTTCAGCCCAATGAGGCAAAATACGTCTCAGCACTAACTGTCCCACTTCAAACTTCCTCGGACGCACTTTCTTGTTGTACGCTCTTGCCATTCTTTGTTGGTACAATTGGCCATGACACACTGAAGCCAATCTTTTCTCATCGATCAAACTCAACTGTTCCAGGCGGGTTTTCACCCATTCATCATCATTGATCTCAGCCTCCGCGATAATTCGAAGGGACGGGATTTCCACTTCTGCGGGTATCACTGCTTCGGTGCCATACACCAATGAATAAGGAGTCGCCCCTACTGAAGTACGAACAGTGGTGCGGTACCCCAACAATGCAAAAGGCAGCTTTTCATGCCACTGTCTAGAACCCTCTACTATTTTCCAAAGTATTTTCTTTATATTCTTGTTGGCCGCCTCAACTGCTCCATTTGCCTTAGGGCGGTATGGGGTAGAATTGCGATGGGTAATCTTGAACTGCTCACATGTCTCTTTCATCAAATGACTATTGAGATTAGCTCTATTGTCCGTAATGATCACCTTTGGTATCCCAAACCGACAGATAATGTTTGCATGTACAAAATCCACCACAGCTTTCTTATTTACGGACTTGAACATTTTAGCCTCTACCCACTTGGTAAAATAATCTATAGCCACCAAAATGAACCTGTGCCCATTTGACGCTGCTGGCTCAATTGGCCCAATGACATCCATGCCCCATGCAACAAAAGTCCACGGTGCGGACATCGTGTGTAATTCTAATGGTGGAGAATGAATCAAATCTCCATGCACTTGGCACTGATGACATTTGCGTACGTAACTGATGCAATCCCGCTCCATAGTAAGCCAATAATACCCTACTCGGAGAATTTTCTTTGCCAGAACGTACCCACTCATATGCGGTCCACAAACTCTAGAATGTACCTCAGTCATGATAGTTGTGGCCTGCCTCGCATTAATTCATCTTAACAACCCGAGATCTGGAGTTCTTTTGTACAACACTCCTCCACTAAAGAAAAACCCGCTTGCCAACCGTCGAATCGTTCTTTTCTGGTCACATGTGGCCTGTACCGAATACACCCCCATCCTGATATATTCCTTGATGTCATGAAACCACGGCTCACCGTCAAGTTCCTCTTCCACCACATTACAATAAGCATGCTGATCGCGGACCTGAATCTGCAAAGGGTCCTCGTAAGCCTTATCCGGATGATGCAACATTGATGCCAAAGTAGCCAAAGCATCGGCGACCTCATTATGAATCCTTGGAATGTGCCTGAACTCTATTGTCTGAAACCGTTGACAAAGATCATGCAAGCATTGTCGGTACGGTATAAGCTTCAAGTCCCATGTTTCCCATTCTCCTTGAATTTGGTGTACCAGTAGGTCCGAGTCACCCATGACCAAGACTTCCTGGACACCCATATCTACAGCTAACCTTAGACCCAAGATACATGTCTCATATTCTTCCATGTTGTTAGTACAATAGAAACGAAGCTGAGCCGTAACAGGGTAGTGTTGCCTGTTTCAGAAATAAGTACCGCTCCTCTCCCCACGCCCTTCATGTTTGCAGCTCCATCAAAGAAAAGTTTCCATCCCGGCTTCTCAACTTGTTCCAACTCATCATCACGCTCAATTTCTTGTATTATTTCCGAGTTAGATGGGCTTTTAAAACTGGGCCGAAGATTCCTCATACATGTCATGTCGTTGATATCAGCATAAAAAGAATTGTACAGAGAAGAAAAGAAAACGGAAACAAAATTAGGAATGAAGAAGGAAAGACAATTGCATTTCATTGAATATAAAGATAACAGGGCTTTAACACATCCAATTGGACGGAACATAATATCTGAATTACAAACCCTGGAACAATCCAGACAATAAAAGAAAATCAAAACCCACTACCAAGACTCCCTCCAAGTAGGAAGAGGAGTAGCTTCCCAGTTGTTGACTTTTGCACGTGGTCCGACGAACTGCACATTTGCCTTGCTTGACCCTTCCCCGGCCTCAACTATGTTAACCTCAGCGAACAACCTTTCAAACCCTTTATCCAAGTCTGCATCAGCACCAATCAATGACCCAAAAACTTTTGACAACAGTTGCTTTCTGATACCCGGCCTGACGAATGATCTGGACAGACGTGGGATTGGCTTAGGAAGGACCCATGCCCTCTTCTTTATTTTGCGGGCCCGCTTTACATCCGCAGCTGTGGGCTTGAACCCCAATCCAAAAGTATCCAGATTCTTGGGAAGAGAAACTGGTTGCACAATGCCTTGAAGATCAACACCCAAACCTTTACCCGGTATGAAACCATTCTTTAACATTTCCGAGGCCACCATGACAGTTGCGGCTGTTATTCTAGGAACTGGGATGCTTTTCCCCTCTAGGACCTTTTCCACTGAGACTGTGTCAAAGACTTCGTAGACCCATGGCCCCTTATCATCGTCAACTTCTATGAAGGGCACAATGGCATCACTTAAAGCGCACATATTGTCTTCACCGTGCACTACAATTTCCTGTCTGTCCCACTCGAACTTGACCATTTGATGCAATGTAGAAGGTACGCCTTGGCGGCGTACCGCCTTTGGCGGCGTGATCAATGTCGCCCCAACAAGAGTATTAAGATGCCCCTCATTTATACCTGGAATTCCATATGACTCCCACTGGCCGATTGTCAACTCTAGTATATATGTCCCCACTGAGTCTTACCCCATCATCAACCCTCGAACACAAATATTGTTCTTATGAATTCTTTCATCGTCGACCTTCAGCTTGTTCAACGTGACGAAGGACATATGTTTCACTAGACCCATCGTGTCAACCAGCACTCGCGGTGACTACAGAATCCTCACACTTCACTGTCAGATAAAGACCATTTATGTTTCGTGCCCTCTACGGGCAAACTCATCATCGGAGAAGGTCACTCATTCACCCTCAAAGATTTTATTTCTATCTTCTCTAAATGATTCACGAGATCTTATCAGGGACATGGGCCTCATTAGTATTGTCATTACGCCCTCGGTGATGCTCTCTGAGTGGATAAGCAAATGAAAGCAATGAAATCTGGGCTGGTGTCTTCCTTAACGTTCAACATATAGACGTATCCTGCATTTCATCTTTTTCAATTATATTCTTCTGCCCTCCTCTGTCCTTCCACGACTTCTTAACCAACCATCCGGGTTGTCTTTGGGACCTGTTTTCTTAACTTTCAGCGGCAAAGCACCTTCCCAACGAGTCAGACCCTGCGCCTCACAAACTTCTTCTTTGATTTCCTCCCTTATATGTCACCACCACCGTGTTCATAACTCCAAGGAATGCCTTTTGCCTCGACTTTGGTCACTGGCACTGATGTTTAATAGCTTTATGATAAGGCTCTATTGCGAGCTCCCTTCACGACCAACCACGGGTTTGTTTGCAACCCCTTGTATTCACCACTTTTCTTGTTCTGTTTACTGCAAACAATGCTTTGATGACCCTTTTTCGGCTACCACAGTTGCTTAAGTGTCCGCCCCTTTTCAAACTGACTACCGCTTGTCCCACTGGTTTAACTTTCCTTTGAACTGGTTTCGCTAGCACGGATCATCATTACCGTTTGCGAGGTTTCTGGCTCCCTCCCTTGTGTATCAATTCAATCATGTGGCCTCGTGGTGACCGCAACGGATTCTGGTTAATATTTGTGCATCTGGGCCTTGAACCTCGATCCGGTGAGTGTGCAATGAGCTCCTCACAGCTGTTTTTAGTTTCCAACACTTCGTCTGTATCATGTTCGGGGGCTCACCAATATATTCACAACTTACTGAGTGTCCAGAATTTTCTAGGAAGGGTTTGCTTTTGGCCTCAATTGGATTCAACAGAACCTAATGCCACAACTTTATGAAAAGAGTGGATATGATTCTCCCAGTGGAGTGAAAGTCTTTTGCTTCTGTAATCTCTCATTTTTAAGGCTGGGCTTGGTCGACGTGACCTCCTCTGGGGGGGCGTTTCTGTAGGCTCTGGTGTGGATAGTGTTTTGGAGCTGGGTATGAGTTAAGGAGCGAGCCGGCGCACCCATTGCGCGTGAGCGGAGGCTGGCGTATAAGTTGAGCATCGGTGCGACGGAAAAAATATGATCTGGCAGGTTGTTAATAGTGTTTGGAGTTATATGTGGAGTGTATGGGTAATTTTAGGTGGTGGGGCCCGGCTGGTTGATGTTAGTAGGTGAAGGCCTCTGACTGACCAAGCTCCGAACTTCAACGAGTGCAACTTCTTCCTTCTCTTTTCTCGAAGCACACCCCCAGTGCCGCTTTGATGCCTGATGGTTGCTTGATCGCTGAATAGCTCATGATTTATTGGATTTCATCCTCCTCAAGACCATTCCTCCCATCTTCACAAACTTCAATTAAAAGATTTTCCCAATTGCTGTTACCAAGTGACCAAAATTAAGTCGCTCCAGAATCCCTCTGTAAAAAGTAACCCACCATCTCGCTTTCTTCATTGGTGTACTGTGGTCGACCCTCGCGGCCGTTCTCCTCCAGCGAACCATTACTCCCTAAGCTCTCCCCGGGCTTCTTCTCGAGTTTTATCAGTGACAGCTTACCAGCCATTCTCGGGGAACAATTTCTTAGGATTGTATTGGAAAATGGCAGGCACGCTGTGTCAAGGTCATCCAGGTATTATACCACCTACCATGTCCTGTCGTGTAACCAACCCAAAGCAGACCCACTCAGACTCTCGCTAAGTACGCCATCATAACTCATCTTTCCAACCTGCCCCTCTCATTTTGCTTGAGAATCCCCTCAGGTGGCTACCGGGTCACCTATGGCCCGTCAACAGATCGAACTTAGGCATGTGAACCCTGTTGGTAACTGAACATCCGGGAACAGGACACAAATCCTTATAGGCCACGCTGACTTTTGGCCACCAATCCCTTGCATGTTCCTGAAGGATTGCTCCAGGCTTTTTACTTTTCGAAACATCTGCCTTCCTGCTCCGGTTCATTAAGCGCTTTTCATTTCCACGGGAGCTAAAGTGAGGGTGTAGGAATATGGCTCGGAGCTTAAAGTATCAGGAGGGTTAGTACTGCTATCGTGAGTTTAAACAGTGTGGCTCATTGAAATCTTGCAAGTGTGACAGGTGGAGGTGCCACAAAGACAGGGTGATTGGTGGAGGAGACTTTGTTGGGGTGGAGCTTGGGAGGGTAGGAGTAGTTGCCAGTAACTCTTTGGTAGAAAGGGAAAGCTGAGATGAATCCAGTATGAGGCTCCTGAGGACTGAGCCAAAGTGGAATATAGGCCGGCTATTGGCGGGGTAAACTGCGCCGGCTCCCCTTACCAGCCTGATGCATTTCGGCCATTTGCGCCTCAACTATACATTCTCTTCCCTCATTGCATAACACCACCACCTTACCTCTTTTGATGGTCGTCCACAATTACTTGTATCTGATTCCTGGCCTGTCATGTTCAATTTGTCTTTTGACAGGATGTGTGAAATAGGTTGCCAGAATTGCAATCAACTTAACCACCTGCCTGGATCAATATAATCAACAACAACTTGGTTAGGTTAGGGCTTACAGATTTGATAACCGCACGTTTGGGAATGAATGCACCTAAGCAAGTAACGGATTCTATTATGCATTTTGCTCGACTCTGCGTCATCCCGGCTTTCCTTATTTCCGATTGCAACTTTGTTTGGTTTTTTTCCTTCTTCTTTTCTTTCCTCACTCTTGCCTTTGTTTCCTCTTTGTTCTTATTCTCATTCCCTCTTCTTTTCTATTGTCATACGTTTGCGTTTTCTTATTTCTCTTCTTTTTCCTCTTTGTTTTTCTTTCCTCTCTTGTTTTCACCTCTTTCCTTTCATTTTTTCTTGTTTTTCCCTTTTTTCTTTTCATTTAGTTATGAGCGAATCTGTGGAGATTGCCTACGTATCATTGAAACCCCGCAGAATCAGACAAGCGTTAGTTCGTGAAAATAAATGTAAAATAAAGCAAAAATTTTGGGATTTTCAATTTGATATATCGAATACTTCAATTACAAACTGACAGATAAAAAACTAACAGACTCTAATGAAGAGAAGAACTACAGGACTCCACCATTCCCTATTCTATTCAACGAAAAACAGACTCAATCAACTGACTGGGATTTTAACGAAAAGAAAAATACAGACTCAGATAACTGACAGGACTCAAT
Source organism: Nicotiana attenuata (assembly GCF_001879085.1). Lineage (NCBI taxonomy): Eukaryota > Viridiplantae > Streptophyta > Magnoliopsida > Solanales > Solanaceae > Nicotiana > Nicotiana attenuata. The sequence goes on from NC_031999.1 coordinate 9,976,451, forward strand.
TAGAAAAGGAAATACAAGACTCAAATGACAAGTCATGAATACATAAAGCTCCTGGTGCCCGCGGACATCGTCAGTCTTCGCCGCGGCCTATATGGAAGTTTCCCCTTGAAGTCTGTTGCAGGTCACTCAATCTGCTCACAAATATCATCACCGATCCAAAGAAGTGGTGCTAGTCATGTTCTCGCACACTTGGCATTTCCTATAATTGTAGTGAGAACGGTTAAGATTCTCTCTCTGATTCTGCCCTTTTCTTGAAGAAATCCCCTATCTGATTGGGCCTGCCTCCAATCTGCTCGGTCTACCTTGGTTTTGTTCCTGGAGTTGTTGCCAAGTCCATTTCTAATTGTTGCCAACGCCGTGTAGCAGTGCTCTGTTTCAACCTTGAATTCTTTTCGCTGTTTATGCATTTGTTCTCTTGTGCAATGACCCTTTCCTTAATCCCGTGAACTCATTATCGTATTCTTCTATCAATGCTTAACCATGCGGCCTTCTCTTCCGTGTTTTAGCAATTTTTTACTCTCTCT
>NC_031999.1:9976999-10040891 GCF_001879085.1 Nicotiana attenuata
GAGGCGTCTTTTGATTTGTTTTTGTTAAGCCAGAGTCGTGGAAATGGCTTGCTTTTTTTTCGAAGGAGACCGATCGGGGAAGGGGGTGGGTTCTATATCAAAAGTTGCGGCTGATTGGGACTTTTTTTTTTGTTGTTATTTAGGTGTAGGTATTATTATATAGGGGTAGGGATTAGGTTTATATTTTGTGTATTTTGCCAATTAGTCCCTAGGTCTTTTGTGTTAAGTCCTTAGGGTCTTTTTATTTACTTTTGTTCCAAAGAAGAGTCTAGAAGGGTCCCTAGACTACACAATGGCTTGTTTTTTTTTGTTTTTTTTTATTTTTAAAATAAGATATAAATACTACACAATGCCAAAGCTAATCCTAATTAATTAAACTAGACATGAAACTATTTTTGTATTTTCGAAATTATATAAAGATAAAAATAAAGTACTATTTTTTGTGTTTTTTTCAAAATTTATGAAAAATACATAAACTAAAATATTTTTTGTAATTTTCATTTTTCTTGTACTAAAATAAAGTAAAAATGTCAAAATTAATTGAAATAGCGCTATTAGGCCTAACTTAAATATTTACACGCTAAAATATAAAAAATCTTGGGGAGGGTCAAAAATCACATGTCTACAGCCGGCAACGGATTCTGGTTAATATTTGGTGCATCTGGGGCCTGAACCTCGATCCGGTGAGTGTCAATGAGTTCCTGCACAACTATTTTTAGTTTCCAACACTTCTCTGTATCATGTCCGGGGGCTCCCAAACAGTATTCACAACTTACTGAGTGGTCCAGATTTCTAGGAAGGGGGTTTGGCATTTTGGGCTCAATATGATTCAACAGACCTAACTGCCACAATTTATGAAAAAGAGTGGTATATGATTCTCCCAGTGGAGTGAAAGTCTTTTGCTTCTGTAATCTCTCATTTTTTAAGGCTGGGCTTGGTCGGTGACCTGCTCCGGGGGGGTTTCTGTAGGCTCTTGGGGTGGATAGGTGTTTTGTGGAGCTGGGTATGAGTTTGGGGAGCCGGCGCACGCCATTGCGCGTGAGCCGGAGGCTGGGTATAAGTTTGAGCATGGTGGACGGAAAAATGTGGATCTGGCGGTGGGTAATAGTGTTGTGGAGGGATATATGGAGTGTATGGGTAATTTTGGTGGTGGGTCGGGGTTGATTGTAGTAGGGTGAAGGGCCTCTAGATCTGGACCAAGCTCCGGACTCAACGGTTGCAACTTCTTCCTTCTTCTTTTTCCCGAGCACACCCCCAGTGCCGCTTTGGATGGCCTGGGTGGTTGCTTTGATCGCTGAATAGCTCATGATTTTATTGGATTTCAGTCCTTCCTCAACCATTCCTCCCATCTTCACAACTTCATTAAAAGATTTGCCAATTGCTGTTACCAAGTGACCAAAATAAGTCGGCTCCAGAGCCTGAAAAAAGTAATCAACCATCTCGCTTTCTTTCATTGGAGGGTCGACCCTCGCGGCCTGTTCTCTCCAGCGGAACCCATACTCTCTGAAGCTCTCCCCGGGCTTCTTCTCGAGTTTTATCAGTGACAGGCGATCTGGAACAATTTCTAGATTGTATTGAAAATGGCAGGCGAACGCTTGTGTCAAGTCATCCCAGGTATACCACCTACCATGGTCCTGTCGTGTATACCACTCCAAAGCAGACCCACTCAGACTCTGGCTGAAGTACGCCATCAGTAACTCATCTTTTCCACCTGCCCCTCTCATTTTGCTGCAGAATCCCCTCAGGTGGGCTACCGGGTCACCATGCCCGTCATACAGATCGAACTTAGGCATTGTGAACCCTGTTGGTAACTGAACATCCGGGAACAGACACAAATCCTTATAGGCCACGCTGACTTGGCCACCCAATCCTTGCATGTTCCTGAAGGATTGCTCCAGGCTTTTTACTTTTCGAAACATCTCTTCCTGCTCCGGGTTCTTAAGCGGCTTTTCAGTTTCCACCGGGAGCTCAAAGTGAGGGGTGTAGGAATATGGCTCGGGAGCTTTAAAGGTACGATTAGGAGGGTAGTACTGGCTATCGTGAGTTTGAAACAGTGGCTCACTGGAAGATCTTGGCAATGTGGCAGGTGGAGGTGCCACAAAGACAGGGGTGATTGGTGGAGGAGGATTTTGTTTGGGTGGTGGAGCTTGGGGAGGGTAGGAGGTGGTGCCATAACTCTGTTGGTAGAAAGGGAAAGCTGGAGATGAATTCACAGTAGGAGGCTCCTGAGACTGAGCCAAAGGTGGGATATAAGTTGGATTGGCGGGATAAACTGGCGCGGGCTGCCCCTTAGCCCAGGCCTGATGCATTTCGGCCATTTGCTGCCTCAACTTATACATCTCTTCCCTCATTGCATTAACATCCACCACCTCTACCTCTTTTGATGGGTCCACAATACTGGTATCTGATTCCTGGCCTGTCATGTTCAATTTGTCTTTTGACCGGGTGTTGTAGGAATAGGTTGCCAGAATGCCAATCAACTAACCACCTGCCTGGACTCAATATATCAACAACAACTTGGTTAGTGGTTAGGGCATTAACAGATTTGATAACCGCACGTTTGGGGAATGAATGCACCTAAGCAGTTAACGGATTCTATTATGCATTTGCTCGACTGCTTGCGTCATCCCGGCTTTCCTTATTTCCGATTGCAACTTTGTTTGGTTTTTGTTTCCTTTCTTCTTTTCTTTTTCCTCACTCTTGCCTTTGTTTCCTCTTTGTTCTTATTTTCTCATTCCCTCTTCTTTTGCTATTGTTTCTTACGTTTGGTTTCTTATTTTCTTTTTCTTTNATTTCATGTCAGTAGCCCTTAGAGGTACCCAGATGTTATAGGTTGTTTATTCTCTATCCCTGCTTACATTACTGTTCGTACTTATGGTTCCCTGCCTTACATACTCAGTACTTTATTCGTACTGACGTCCTTTTATTTATGGACGCTGCATGTCGTGCTGCAGGTCCTGATAGACAGGCAGGCGCAGCTCCCCCACCATAGTAGGCTGTCCAGTTCAGCGGTGATTGGCGAGATCCCTTCTTCGGACTTGCCTTGGTCTTGGTATGCATTTTTGTTATAGATATTATGGGTATGTCGGGGCCCTGTTCCGGCTATGTTGCAACACTTATGTTCCTTTAGAGGCTCATAGACAGGTGTCGACTCATGTATAGTTTGGTAGGCCTTGTCGGCTGGTTTTTGTTGTATAGTGTCTCATGGTAGTGTGGTACCTCGTACCTTATATATAGTTTCTTGATTCTCTAGTCATCCCATGTTATGTATGTTCATGCCATCATATTTTATTGTTGGTTGTCCATGACCCATGTCTACCATTTATATTGATCTCGTCAGCCCTAAAAGATAATAAAGAAGGTTAGATAAAATGTATGTTGGTACTCGGTAAGTATGGCCGGGTGCTAGTCATGGCCCTCCAGTTTGGGTCGTGACAATTTCACTCTCTTTCATCGGAGGGTCAACCCTCGCTGCTTGCTCTCTTCAACGGAAGCCGTATTCTCTGAAGCTCTCCCCTGCTTCTTCTCAATTCTGGTCAATGACAAGCGGTCTGGAACAATTTCAAGATTGTACTGAAAATGGCATGCGAAGGCTTGGGCCAGATCGTCCCATGTGTACCACCGACCATGATCTTGCCGGGTGTATCATTCCAAAGCTGAACCACTTAAACTTTGACTGAAGTACGCCATTAGCTGTTCGTCTCTCCCGCCTGCCCCTCTCATCTTGCTACAAAAACCTCTCAGGTGTGCCACTGGATCACCGTGCCCGTCATATAAATCAAACTTGGGCAACTTGAACCCTGCTGGTAATTGGACATCTGGGAACAGACACAGGTCCTTATATGCCACGCTTACTTGTCCACCGAGCCCCTGCATATTCCTGAAGGATTGCTCTAAACTCTTGACTTTCCTAATCATCTCCTCCTGCTCGGGATTTTTAAGAGGCTTCTCAGTTTCCGCCGAGAGATCAAAATGAGGAGTGTATGAATAGGGTTCTGGAGCTTTGAAAGTGGGCTCCGGGGGGTAATATTGGTTATCGTGAGCTTGGAACAAAGGCTCGCTGGAGGATCTGTGGAGTGTAGCGGAAGGGGTGCCACGAAGACAGGAGTGGCTGGTGGAGGAAGGTACGGAACTAGTTTGGGTGGTAGAGCTGGTGGTGTTAGGGAAGTTATGCTCTGGTAGTGTTGGTAAATGGGAAAGCCCGGGGACGAATCGGTGGCAGGATGATCCTGTGATTGAGCCAATGGCGGGATGAAGGCAGGGTTGGCAGGGTAAGCTTGTGGTGGTTGCCCTTTTGCCCAGGCCTGGTACATTTCGGCCATCTGTTGCTTCAACTTATACATCTCTTCTTTCATCGTATTGACATCCAACCCTCCCCCCTCTCTCGAAGGATCGATGACACTCGCATCAAGTCCCTGGTTGGCCATGAGCACTTTGTTTTTGGAACGGGTGTTGTATGGGTGAGTTGCCAGAATGCCACAAACTAACCACCTGCCTGGACTCAACATCAACAACAATTCCATTAGCGGTTAGAGCTTTAACAGATTGGTAATCGCACATTTGGGGAATGAATGCACCTAAGCAGTTAGTCGTTTCTATTATGCATTTGCTCGACTGCATGCGTCATCCCGGCTTTTCCTTATTTCTATTTTGCAACTTCCTTTTCTTTTCTTCCCTCTCTTTTGTATTCTTGTTTTTTTTTGTTTCTACTCTCCCATGCCTCTCTCTTGTTTTTCTGCTCTTACTTTCCTTTTTCCTTACTTCTCTTCTCGTGCTTTTCCCTTTTCGTTTTTCCTCTCTTCTTTTTCCCTTTTTTTTCTTCTTTTATTTTATTAGTTATGGTCGAATCCTATGGAGATTGCCTACGTATCATGACCCCGCATGAATCAGACCGAGCGTAGTTCTGGAGGATAAAAATAAATAACGAAACATTTTGGGATTTTTAAATTTTCATAAAAATAAAATATTTTGATTACAACGACTCATCCTACGGAATTTTTACCATAAAAACCAACATGCTCAAAAACGAAACTGACAGGAGAAAAATCAAGACTCATTTTGACTCAAAAAGTTATTCTTATTTTTTCAAAATTTTCATAAAAGTATCCGGCTTTGCCAATACGGCCTTTCAGCACCTCGAGGAAGAAGATTTTAAGGCTGTGATCGCTAACCGGCCAAAAATTTAAAAATGACCAAAGGCGGCTGTTCTTGCAAAAACAACTCTCCGGGGCCCTTTTAGGAACATTCGGCTATTTTTTACAAGAATGGCATCACCTTACTTATTTACCATAAAATTTGTTGTTTTTGAGCTAGTTTTGCAAAAGGAAAGTTGGACCCGATGAGGGTTGCCTACGTATCTCACGCCCTGTGAGAATTAAACTAGCGTAGTTCGGGCAGCTTTGACTCTTTGAAATAACTATGTTTTGAAAAAAATTCGGCAGAGTTTCGGCGTATTTTCAAGCATTGGGTTTTTCTTTAGAACCGGGTTTACTTCTTTCTTACATCACTCTTGGTCTTTTCCTTTCTTTCTCTTTTTTCCCTCTCTTTTTTTTTTTGATTTTTCCGCTCTTTTACTTTTCTTATCTAGCCGGTCAGCATGCAATTTTGAAATAAATAAATGTTCACGTAGCACATAGAATGCATCATGGTGGTCTGTTATTTTGGGTACACCTGTCCTAGACGGACCCAACCCCTGTGTTGAGTCCCCTAAGTCAAAATGCACGTGATGCAAACAAGCGCTCCTACTAGGGATCCGGCATGAGGCTGAGTTATTCTAGGTTCAAAACCTGGGTATATGTTCTAGACTGTGTACCCAAGCGGACAACTTGAGTCGAGGAGGGGGCTACGTACCGGGAACCAAAAGGCCATCCGGCTTAGTAACTTGTCCTGCCTCTTTCTTATTTTAAGGTATGACACTAACATAATAGGGAGTCTCGACCAGCGAGCACATCCCCGGAGATGAGAAGAGAAGGGTTCCGTAACAGTTTTATATATACAGTTCAGATAATATCAAAAGCGGTAAAAAGCAACATTTTGCACATTAGTCCCAAACATGTAATAAAATCAGATAATAAACAAAGCCAAATACAACAATATATCTAAGCTCGAATTCTGAACCCTGAATCAGAGATTCTGGGTTCGTTCCCCAACAGAGTCGCCAGAGCTGTCACACCTCCTTTTTTCACTACACCCCCGGAAGAGGGTATAATAAAGGGAGTTTTTCCAATTAAAGGACAATCGAAACGGGATTATATTATTAAAAGATTCAGAGTCGCCACTTGGGATAATTTATGGTGTCCCAAGTCACCGGCTCAAATCCCGAATCGAGGAAAGATTGACTCTGTTTAACAGTCCGCGAATCAGAAATCCGAGTAAGAATTCTGTCAACCCGGGAGAAGGTGTTAGGCATTCCCGGGTTCCGTGGTTCTAGCACGGTCGCTCAACTGTCATATTTGGCTTATTTATTCGATTTTAGAACATGTTTTAACCTATGTGCTTTTAACTTTAAACCGCTTTTATTATTATTTTTAAAGAGAATTGCAACGTCGTTGAAACACGTCTCGAACCACGTCACATAAATGCACCCGTGGTTTTTGACACATTTCAACTTCGTCGGGATTTGGATTTGGGTCACATAAATGTGCACCCGAGTTTAGGAAGGTAATATTATTAAATGTCGGGCCTAAAGCAACAAGCGTATTATTAACTTTGCGGGAAGCCACGAAATTTGCTAAATGGCGCATCTCGAGGTCTAAATATTTTTATAGAAACAGTTAAGAGGGTCACGCTATTTATGAATTTTGTTGGGCGTGGCGCACCTCGTTTTTATTTTAAGGCCAACCTAAAGATGAACTACTATTATCTAACGGTGATTATCTCTAAAATCAAGTCTTAATTCACTTGTACTATAAATTGAAGACCCAACTCCGATGTCCAAACCCCAACACAGGCCCAAGTGGAAAGCGGATTAGAACTGAAACGGGCTGTGCGTTAGCAGAACTGTGGCCCAAAATATTCGAAAGCAGGCTGTCAAGCCTTGGTATACTGGCAGGACCAAACCAAACATTGGGCCTTAATTAGATTTCATAGCTACTGGACCTGATTCGTATTGCATTCCATGATTTTTGTAACAATGAAACAGTGTAGTTCCATTCCAAATCAACAATTGCTATTTTGTTAAAGTCAAATTCTCATGTCAGATTGCGACTAAACTAATGAATTACTTCAACATTTTAGAAAAACAACAATTAAACTAAGGTGATTACTAACTAAATTGAAATATCAAACTCAAATAATTAACAGGTTTAAACGTTATNTATTTGACCTCGGATCGGAGTTTTTACGGTTCTGTTAGGTCTGGATGATGATTTTGACCTTGGGCGTACGCCCGGATTTGCATTTGGGTGCTTCTAGAAGATTTTGACTCTAATTGGCTAAAGTTGGCAATTTGAAGGTTTAGAAAGTTTTTTAAGTTTGACCATAGGTTGACTTTATCGTTATCGGGTTCGGATTTTATTTTCGATTATTAAGGTGATTTAATCACTTATTTTGTCCTAAAAGGGAAAAATGACACTATCGTTTTTTTCAAATTTCTAATTTAAAACAAACAGCCAGTTTTGCAGATACGGCCTTTCAGCACTTCGGGGAGAAGATTTTAAGGTTGTGCCCACTAACCGTTGAAAATGACCCAAGGTGGCCGTTCTCGCAAAAACAGCCTTCCGGCGCCCTTTTAGGGGCATTCGGCTTGTTTTAGACAAGAATAGCCTCACCTGACTTATTTATGACAAAATAAATTTTTTTTTTGTTTTGGGCTATTTTTGCAAAAGGGCAGTTGGACCCGATGAGGTTGCCTACGTATCTCACACCCTATGGGAATCAAACTGGCGTAGTTCGGGCAAACAAAACAAACTATTTTTGAAAACAAACCTCTTTTTTTTTTCTTTTTCATTGGTAGATAAAACAAACAATTTTTGAAAACAAGACTTTCTTTTTTTTTCTTTTTCTTTTCATTGATAAGTAAACAAACTATTTTGAAACATAAGACTCTTTTTTTTTCAAAAATTCGGCAGAGTTTCGACACTACTTGGACATTGGTTTTTCCAGAACAGGTGATTAACTCTCTTGAACTCTATCCAACTATTCTTCTCAACTTTTCCCCAGATTTCAAAAGCCGGTCAGCATGCAAGTCTGAAGCAAATAAATGCACAAGTAGTAGGATGCATCAGGATGGTCTGTTTTCATTTCGGGTCACCTGTCCTAGACGGACCTAACCCCTGTGTTGAGTCCCCTAAGTCAAAATGCACATGATGCAGATAAGCGTTCCTACTAGGGATCCGGCATGAGGCTGAGTTATTCTAGGTTCAAAACCTGGGTATATGTTCTAGACTGTGTACCCAAGCAGACAACTTGAGTCGAGGAGGGGGCTACATACTGGGAAGCAAAAGGCCATCCGGCTTAGTAACTTGTCCGGCCTCTTTCTTATTTTAAGGTATGACACTAACATAATAGGGAGTCTCGACCAGCGAGCACATCCCCGGAGATGAGAAGAGAAGGGTTCCGTAACAGTTTTATATATACAGTTCAGATAATATCAAAAGAGGTAAAAAGCAACATTTTGCACATTAGTCCCAAACATGTAATAAAATCAGATAATAAACAAAGCCAAATACAACAATATATCTAAGCTCGAATTCTGAACCCTGAACCAGAGATTCTGGGTTCGTTCCCCAGCAGAGTTGCCAGAGCTGTCACACCTCCTTTTTTACTACTACACCCCGGAAGAGGATATAATAAAGGGAGTTTTTCCAATTAAAGGAGAATCGAAACGGGATTTGTTATTAAAATTCAGAGTCGCCACGTGAGAGATTTATGGTGTCCCAAGTCACCGGTTGAATCCCGAATCGAGGAAAAGAATGACTCTGTTTAACAGTCTGCGAACCAGAAATCCGAGTAAGGAATTTTGTTAACCCGGGAGAACGTGTTAGGCATTCCCAGGTTCCGTGGTTCTAGCACGGTCGCTCAACTGTCATATTTGGCTTATTTACTTGATTTTAGTACATGTTTTAACCTATGTGCTTTTTAACTTTGAACCGCTTTATTATTATTATTTTTTTTTAAAGAAACTTGCAACGTCGTGAAAACACGTCTCGAACCACGTCACATAAATGCACCCGTGGTTTTTGACACGTTTCGACTTCGTTGGGATTTGGATTTGGGTCACATAAATGTGCACCCGAGTTTAGGAAGGTAATATTATTAAATGCCGAGCCTAAAGCAACAAGCGTATTATTAACTTTGTGGGAGGCCATGAAATTCGCTAAATGGCTCTTCCTGAGGTCTAAATATTTTATTGAAATAGTTAAGAGGTCCACGCTATTTATACATTTGTATTTGGCGTGGCGCGCCTCGTTTTATTTTTAAGGCCAACCTAAAAGAACTACGATTTTCTGTCAAGTATTATCTCTAAAAGGGCCTAATTAACTGGTGTTACTAACTGAAAATTAGTAGAGGCAGCCCAAGAATGTTTTTCGGCAAATTGGGCTTCAGACCGATCCAAAAGGAGGCAAGTTTTAAGCCTGGTCTTTTATGAGGGATTGCCCAGTCATGGGCCTCTGCCCAAACCCAAATGGGAAAACAAGCCAAGAATTGGCACTCAGAGGTTTAATTTCAGGTCAAGCCATCACACAACTCATATAGGTTAACTCAAATACTGGGGCTTCCTGACAGGCCTAATCTTAGTGGGCTGTGCGGCTCATTATATGAAAGATAGCTTCGGATTTTTAACCAATTCCTTTTAAGCTCAAAATCAGACCAATATCAATATGNAGTAACTAATTAATCTTAACAATGTGAAATTAACCCTAAATGCAAATGCCAAGTATTATTTTTTGGGTATTTCGTTAATTAAGATGCACAAACAAAATGCAAACAATTAACATAAAATGTCACAAAAATCCACAAAATTGCAAATAATGAAAGAAATTATTTTGTTTGAATTTCTAGGAGTAATTCATATAGGGAAAAAATCACGTGCTCACACTCATCCCCATTTGAATTCTCTCTTCTCATCCCTTTCTTCTTCTTCTTCTTCTATGTTGTTGCTGGTAATTTCATTCCAGTTGTTTAGTATCTTAAGTTTAGATCACAAGTTAATGCAGTAAACCCACAGTTCTATTGTTTGAAAAATCGTGTTTGCTTCAGAAACTTGATATTTTTTAAAGTTGTGTTGAAAAGTAATTTTTGAAAGTTGAAGTTGTGTTTGGACATGCATTTTATTTGAAAAAAATGATTGCTTTGTTAATGGAAGAAAAAATTTCACTAAGAAATTGCCCTTAACCAGGTTTGGGGAATTTAAAAAAAACTAAAATTTCTCAAAAGTATAAGATGCTCAACTCGTTCACAGTTCCAAAAAAAATGGCATGCTTTTCAAGTATATCAGAGAAAACCCAAATTCTTTTACTGAAATCATTAAAATATGAGTAGGTTTGTAAAACTGTGATTTTTCCCAAAATTTTTCAACAACAGACAAGATGTTTTATTTTCAAATAGCACGAGGAAAATACATCTCTACGCCTACATGTCAATGCATATGAGAAGTAATGAAAGACGTGATACCGTACAGCATGAGGAAAATGCATCTCTATGCATGTATGTCAAGTGTGCATGTCAAATGCGATGCAACTTAGTGATAAAACCATATGCATACTCTCAGAGTATCAATTCACTCAGTCCTCCCAGTCACTCAGTCCTCACAATCACTCAATCCTCCCAATCGCTCGGCACTCGCACTCGGCACTTATACTCATTAGGTACCTGCACTCACTGGGAGTGTGTACAGACTCCGGAGGGGCTCCTTCAGCCCAAGCGCTATAATAAGCCAATCAGGGCATGAATCAATAACATTTGCTGCGCGCGTGCAGCCCGCTCCCATCATAAATCAATATCCTCACCATCAAGCCATCGGTCTCGCTCAGTCATCAATCTCTCCAGTCTCTCGGGCTCACAATGTCATGAAAATCAGCCCAAAAATAAAAATGTGATGTATCAATAAATGGTGACAGATACTGAGATATGATATGCAAAATGCGCATGACTGAGTATGTAATTGCAATGTAAGAAAATAACTCAACAACAGAAATGACCACGGTGGGTCCTAACAGAATAAACATGTAGCCTAAACATGGTTTCTAACATGAACTATAGCTCAAGAGCTTTAGTACGTAGAGATTTCAGGGTTACAGATAAGATAAGGTAACTACACAGTACCACAAAAATAACGGAGTCACAATTCACACGGGGCACGCCCACACGCCCGTCACTTAGCATGTGCGTCACCTCAACACCAAATATATAACACGTAATTCGGGTTTTCATACCCTCAATACCAAGTTTAGAAGTGTTACTTACCTCGAACAAGCCAAATCCAACACCAAGCAAGTCAAACGATGCTCCAAAAATGCCATCCCGCGTGTACCGACCTCCGAACGGCTCGAAACTAGCCAAAAGCAACTCAAATACATCAAATAAAGCCTAAGGAAATAATTTTAATTGATAAAGGTCGAATCTTTACTCAAAAGCCCAAAATCAACCAAAAAGTCCAACCCGGGCCCGCACCTCGGAACTCGACGAAACTTATAAAATCCGACAACCCATTCAGTTACGAGTCCAACCATATTAGTTTCACTCAACCAAATCGATGTTCAAACTCAAAACTTCACTTTATGAAATTTTACTTTTGAAATCATCAACCAATTGCCAAAAACGAAGATAGATTCATGAAATATAATAAAAAATGAGTAGAAAATACTTACCCCAATCCATGTGATGAAAATCACTTCAAAAATCTTCCAAATCCGAGCTCCCCAACTCAAAATATGATCAAATGAACAAATACTTGATTTATATGCTTCCGCCCAGCTGTTCTACCTCGTTTCTCATGCCAAACTATCCCGTAACTCACTTTTGATGCCTTCAATGGATTCCTTGTGAAATTACAGTCAAGTTAGGCTTTTGAATCACTCCATTTGACCTTATAATGAAGAAGACATGTTGGTTTCAATAATTGCAAATAGCGCGGATTTTTAAATACGAATTCAGTGGCAATTTCATAATTAATCTGAAAAAAATCTGGCAACCCAGTTCTTAGTAAAATGATCATAAATTCCTCATACGATGTCGAAACTTGATGATTCTAGTTGCTATAATTTCAAAATTACGATACGGATCTAATGCTTCAATAAAAACAAAAATTGGAGCTCATTTGCTTAATGTGATACCCTTTATGCTAGAAGAAACAACGTCAAAACATAAAAAAACGAGCACAACACGACTTAAACCTATCCGAAACTCACCCGAGCCCCTCGGAACCTAGTCCGAACATACCAACAAGTGCCTTAATATAACATGGACTTACTCAAGGCCTCAAATCACACATAACAAAACCGAAACAACAAATCGCACCTCAATTCGAACTTAACTGAACTTTGGACTTTTAACTTCCAAAACTCGCGCCGAAACATCTCAAATCAACCCGGAATGAACTCAAATTTTGCACAAAAGTCCCAAATGACATAACGAAGCTATTCCAATTCCCGGAACCCCAATCCAAATCCGATATCCTCAAAGTCAACTTCTGGTAAACCTTCAAATTTCCAACTTTCGCCAATTGGTGCCGAGTCCTTCTAGAAATATCCAATTGCGAATCCGGGCATACGCCCGAGTCCAAAATAACCATCCGGACCTAAGAACCATCAAAACTCCAATCCGAGCTCAAATGCTAAAAAGTCAAATTTGGTCAACTATTCCAACTTAAATCTTCAAAAATGAAATTCATTCTTCCAAACTGATTCCGAATAACCTGAGAACCAAAATCAACGATTCCCGAAAGTCATAATATATCATACGGAGCTACTCATGCCCTCAAACTACCGAGTGAAGTGCAAATGCTCGAAACGACCGATCGGGTCGTTACATCCTTCCCCGCTTAAACATACGTTTGTCCTCGAACATGCCAGGAGTCGTTTCAAAGCCATCAAATCGCCGTGTAACCTTACCATGCATATACCCGGGGGTGATCCCGTGTCACCCATTCCATATAGGCCTGGCAACATAACATAACTGAAGATCATTACTTCAACCTTAGCCCGTAAACCACAAAATCTAATTTCCAACATCCGGAATTTCCTACAAGACTCGAACCTCGTACTTACACACTGTATAAGTCTGAACAAGCTGTATCAAGCCATAACCATAACCCAAGACACAATCACATGATATACCACATAACTTAAATACTCATAGCAATGATTCGTAATCACCGTAGCTGCTTAAAGATAAACCCGACACTAGTAATAAACTTTATATCAAACAAAGCCTCGTTATAAGACCTCCGTACACTGCCGATGATGAAAGAAACATGCAGAAACTCGTAATCACTTATCAAATAAACAAATCATGGAACTCTCCCTCCTTCGATAAGAACTATAGCCAATTTCTAAGCCGACTTCCGATATTATCCTTCCAAATATACTACAATCAGATCCGATAGCACACATTCAAGGTTCGACGACCTTATCTTATCAAGTACGGCCTCCCTACTGACACGCTACACTAATACAACCTTAAGCCACAAACTGTGCAATCCATGCACCAATACGCAACAATTAAAGTGTACTCAAACATAGAAAATGACTCAAATGAGAGAACCATCCCACAAGCTCAACAAGCACCACCACCACAACTACAATTCTACGAACCTATCCTACATAGTAGAACAAAGACACACGAATCCAACATAAAGGATCATATCTCAACATAACTCCATTGCAGTGTGTGACCCCATCCAAACACTAGTCCATATGAAATACCTCAAGCCACCATGCCCAACATCAACAGCCACGCGCAGCTCGACATCAAGTACCCCAAGTGCATGATCATAACCACGGAGGAACCAATAACATAATACCATAGTCCGGAAAGAACATAACCAAATGTACAATCAATCATTCAACACTCTAATACCTATCTCACTCAAATTTCACTATAAGTGTCACGACCCCAACCCCGGTCGTGATGGCGCCCAACACAGCGTTAGGCAAGCCCGACCAATTAAATAACCTTAACCATTTTATCCAGTTCATGAATTAATTAACACAGATAATTACTAAGTCAAAATACTAAAATCCGGGAATAGAGTTAAACATGCGGAAATTCCAAAATATAAAATAACTACACAGCCCGAAGAATCCGGTACAAGTCTGAGCCTCTAATACATGAGTATCAACCTACTACATATCGTTCTCTAGAAATGCGAAAATTAAAAAAAAAATAGAAGGAAGATCAGGACTGCGAACGTCAAATGCAGCTACCTTGAAACTCTCAAATATGATGCTAGGCAGAGAAGTCCTCACTCAGCCTCAGTAGTACCTGGATCTGCACGCAAGGTGCATGGACTACTGAGGCTGAGTGAGGACTTCTCTGCCTTGCATCATATTTGGGAGTTTCAATGTAGCTGCATTTGACGTTCGCAGTCCTGATCTTCCTTCTATTTTTTTTTAATTTCCGCATTTCTAGAGAACGATATGTAGTAGGTTGATACTCATGTATTAGAGGCTCAGATTTGTGACACCGGATTCTTCGGGCTGTGTAGTTATTTTATATTTTGGGATTTCCGCATATTTAACTCTATTCCCGGATTTTAGTATTTTGACTTAGTAATTATCTGTGTTAATTAATTCATGAACTGGATAAAATGGTTAAGGTTATTTAATTGGTCGAGCTTGCCTAGCAGTGTGTTGGGCGCCATCACGACCGGGGTTGGGGTCGTGACAAGTTGGTCTTTAGAGCAATATGTAGTAGGTTGACACCCGTGTATTAGAGGCTCAGACTTGTGACACCGGATTCTTCGGGCTGTGTAGTAGTATTTCTACTTGGGTTTTCCACATGTTTTAATTATATTTCAGAGTTTTAGTATTATGACTTAGTAATTATTTGTGTTAATTGAATCATGAACTGTATAAAAAGGGTTAAGGTTGTTGAATTGGTCGGGCTTGCCTAGCAGTGTGTTGGGCGCCAGCACGACCGGGGTTGGGGTCGTGACAATAAGCCCCAAATAGAACGCACCACGTGTGCATATAACCAATAAATCACAACTCCTCGTAGCATAGAGGAGTAACACATAGATCATATCAGAACGTGAATAAGCTCAACTCTAACCGAACGACACATCCCTCGACAGTAGCAGTACGAAGTCAACCAATTCGACCCAGTGTAGAATACGCATCCTCATTGGGCCTACCAATGGCCCCTAGATCAATCCTAGTCATCCACAAATAGATGCATAACCCTCCTAAAGTCCACCATGACCTTACCATAACACATGCCATCATGTGGCTATCTTTAGCCACATCTTCACAGTCCACAACCACGAAATAATTTGCTGTTGAGAATTCCCGGCCTCCAAATCCACAGAACACATGAATCACCATATCTGATCCGAACTCCACCGCTTGAATGTCTAACACATATTTCATACATGATCATCCTACGAGGAATACTTCTATGATCCTTCCGTGCCACATGGCAAAATCTGAATATTATCAATCGATCAACCAGGCGAGTACCGCAACACTAATGAAGCATCCGTAAGTCAAAATACAGTGCACCTTCTGAAATGTACACTCTCCTTAGACAATACCAAATAGTTATAGCATTCATCTAAACATCGGAAACCATCCATGCTGCCTAAGAATTCATGACCTCCCCTTCAAAGCTGAACCATGACCGTGCACATGCAAATCTTTATCCCACTTAATCCATCGCATCTATCATGCCATCATATGAAAAGTACGAGGATATCATAATCGACTCTGAGTCGCCAGCAGAATACATACCCGATCAGTCAGAAACCTTCCATTTGATCTCATCCAGGAGAAAAAAAAATCCCAATACGCAACATGTTCCTTTTGCCAGTAGGAAATATCCACCTCGAACCGTGATAGAAGTCATCGAGAACTCTTTGGAATCCATTTGCACATAGCTAAGCTATCAGAACTGAATCCTTCTAACTCAACCAAGCCACGCAGATCGCCAAAAACCTAATAGCATTACCATGAAACACCTGTAGAGACTCACCACATCATAAGTACCCAAAGAACCGATCATACCCATTACCGTACTGATCCAACCTACTATCAAACTATCATATTTCTCCAAGTTCCTTCGAATTACCCTTAAGGTGACACTTCTCCTTGCCAGAACACCACGATCCTTAACCAAAACTCACCCCATGAGATCATAGAATAAAATCACACCGTCCTAAGGCTCATAAGCCGTTGTATTCCTTCTTAAGTACCCCCAAAGCACCACAAACCGGACACCCACTCTAAAGAGAACTTCTGTGCTCTAAAGTCGTTTCCTTCACCTTCCTGATACTGAAATGTATAATACACAACGATATGGAAATACCGCGAGTCTCAACACCATCCAATATAAATCTAAGATTCTAGCCATATACAAATCTTGAAAATTCCCAATTGCTACATATGAATCTTAAACTCTTTAGAACCTCCCCGAGAGTCATCCACTATGCTCAAATCTCAATTGCACCGCCCAAACGGGCCAACTACCTATGCCCCACTAGCACGACGACATACGAAGAAGTAACCCCACCTTAACGCAACGAAGCAAATTCCTACTCCATGCACGCTACATCCTTCACGAATAACCACTAAATCATTCCATGATTCCCATATACCCATAGAGTGCACTACACCATGCACCTAGAAATTCCTTACTCAAGTCATCCTCAAGACTAACTTCTACAAGCTATAACCGATTCACAAGTATGCCTCGGACCAAAATCAATACAACACGTAACCATGCAATCAAATCATCGATAGAAGACTCCTCCACTTGGAACAAAGCTATAAATCAAAACACTCGATAACTCCCAATGTTCATACTCTATTACTGCCATAATACCACAGTAAGATTCAACTAAATCCTTCATAAGCTCATGTAACACAAACAATATAATACCTCAAATCATCTGCTAAGCTCGCGTTCATCCTCGTGACAGTCAAGCCAACCTCCTCAAGCGATCCAAACTCAAGTTGCTACACATATAACCCATAGGTAAGAGAAAACTCTCCACAGAAACAATATAGGGATCACACAACCTCGGGACACCCTGTAGGTGATAACCCATTTGCTTAGCCTCAAACTGACATCTCTCTACGCCCTTTCACAACCACAACTCCTACACAATCACTTATTCTTCCTGAGTCTGAACTCATCAACAAGTCATGAGAATCTAACTCGTTCCACAATTAAACAACATGAAAGATCCTCCAATACTCTCATAAATCGAGACTATACGTCACATCCAGATAGAAACCAAGCACCCAATAGTCCTCTTCACATCTCGAGCAAGCTCTTCTCGTCACATTCAGTCCATCTGAAAACATCCTGCAGTCCCATTATACTCACCGTATAGCTATCCAGCCACCACAAATTCCACTCATAGGGATACTACCGGACATATAAGTCCAAAAGCACGTGCTCACACAATCGAAATTCCCGTGCTTAAGCTACAGTAAAAATCCGGCCTCAAGTCCTCCAGACTGGCCCACCATCAATATACAGAAATCACATCTCGCATCATCCATGTAATCACAAGCCGTCGATGTACAGCTGATACCGAGCGCTCACATGTGCATACGAATGCGTGGAAGGAATACAAAGAGTTATATTTCAAGCTGAATCAATTCCGCACGATAAGAAAAGAAAGATGGGAAATTATCCGAAATGCCCTGTAGCCTCTCGAAGATAGGTATGGACGTC
Organism: Nicotiana attenuata; assembly: GCF_001879085.1. Lineage (NCBI taxonomy): Eukaryota > Viridiplantae > Streptophyta > Magnoliopsida > Solanales > Solanaceae > Nicotiana > Nicotiana attenuata. The sequence goes on from NC_031999.1 coordinate 9,994,841, forward strand.
ATCATACCGATCCGCAAGACTCTACTAGACACTTGTTCATGACTTGTAGAACCTATAAACCTAGAGCTCTGATACCAACTTGTCACGACCCAAAATCCAACTAGTCGTGATGGCACCTAACCCAACCCGCTAGGTAAGCCAATTAACAGCTATCCAAATTAATGAGATTTTTCAAGAAAGAAATGTTAATAACTGCTTTTATACAAGAATTTCCAAGGACTGGTAGTACAAATCATGAGCTTCTAAGATTTAGAGTTTACAAAGCTAGTATGAAATAAATACATTACCTGTCCGAATATACATAAACAGTTTTCATAAGTCTAGGCTACTATGAACAAAGGCAGTTGTAACTGGAACGCATGTACCTCTTCAATTCTAGCTCCGTCATACACAACAACGTCGACATCCGGATCTGCACGCAAGGTGCAGAAGTGTAGTATGAGTACAACCGACCCCATATACTCAATAAGTACCAAACCTAACCTTAGGTTGAAAGTAGTGACGAGCTGGAACAGAGGTCGGAGTCCAACACCAATAGCCAATAACAGTTCATAACAAAATAATAATAATGGTACAGGAAACATACGCATATATAAAATGCTCAACTCGTTCACAGTTCCAGAAAAATAGGCGTGCTTTTCAAGTATATCGGTGAAACCCAAATTCTTTTACCAAAATCACCAAAATATGAGTAGGTTTGTAAAACTGTGATTTTTTCCAAAAATTTTCAACAACAGACAAAATGTTTCATTTTCAAATGGCCCGAGAAAAATACAACTCCACGCCTACATGCCAATGTATATGAGAAGTCATTAATGATGTGATACCGCACAACATGAGGAAAATGCATCTCTATGCTTGTATGTCAAGTGTGCATGTAAAATGCGACGCAACCCAGTGATAAAACCATATGCATACTCTTAGAGTATCAATTTACTCAGTCCTCCCAGTCACTCAATCTTCCCAATCGCTCAGCAGTCACACTCAGTCGTTACCTGCGTTCACTGGGTGTATAGACTCCGGAAGGGCTCCTTCAGCCCAAGCGCTATAATAAGCCAATCATGGCATGAATCAATACCATCAGCCCGCTCCCATCATAAAACAATATCCTTACAATCAGGCCCTCGGCCTCGCTCAGTCATTAATCTCTCCAGTCTCTCGGGCTCACAATGTCATGAAAATCAGTCAAAAATAATGATGTGATGTATCAATAAATGGTAACACAGACTGAGATATGACATGCAAATGAATGCGCATGACTGAGTATGTAATTGCAATGTAAGCAAATAACTCAACAACAAAAATGACCTCGGTGGGTCCCAACAGAATAAGCGTGTAGCCTAGACATGGTTTCTAATATGAATCACAACTCAATAGCTTTAGTACGGAGAGATTTCATGGTTACATATAAGATCAGGTAACTACATAGTACCACAAAAATAACAGAGTCGCTATTAACACGGTGCACGCCCACATGCCCGTCACATAGCATATGCGTCACCTCAACACCAAACACATAACATGTAATTCGGGGTTTCATACCCTCAGTACCAAGTTTAGAAGTGTTACTTACCTCGAATAAGCCAAATCTAACACCGAGCAAGCCAAACGATGCTCCAAAAAAACCATCCCGTGCGTGCCGACCACCGAACGGCTCGAAACTAGCCAAAAGAAACTCAAATACATCAATTAAAGTCTAAGGAAATAATTCCAATTGATAAATGTCGAATCTTTACTCAAAAGCCCAAAATCAACCAAAAAGTCCAACCTAGACCCATACCTCGGAACTCGACGAAACTTATAAAATCCGTTAATCCATTCAATTACGAGTCCAACCATACTAGTTTCCCTCAAATCTGACTCCAAACCGATGTTCAAAGCTCAAATATTCGCTTTATGAAATTTTAGACAAAAACTCCCAAATTTTACTTCTGAAATCATCAACTAATTGTCAAAAACAAAGATAGATTCATGAAATATAATAAAAAATGAGTAGAGAACACTTACCCCAATCTATGTAGTGAAATACTTCAAAAATCGTCCAAATCCGAGCTCCCCAACTCAAAATATGACCAAATGAACAAACCCTTGATGTATATGCTTCCGTCCAACTGTTCTGTCTCGTTTCTCGTGCAAAACAATCTCGAAACTCACTTTTGATGACTCCAATGGATTTTTTGCGATATTCCAGTCAAGTTAGGCTTTTGAATCACTCTATTTGACCTTATAATGAAGGAGATATGTTGGTTTTAATATTTGCAAATAGTGCAGATTTTTAAATACGAATTCAGTGACAATTTCGTAATTAATCTGAAAATTCTGGCAACCCAATTCTTAGTAAAATGATCATAAATTCCTCATACGATGTCGAAACTTGATGACTCCAGTTGCTATAGTTTCAAAATTATGATACGGACCTAATGCTTCAATCAAAACAAAAATTGGAGCTCATTTGCTTAATGTGGTACTATTTATGCTTGAAGAAACGACGTCGAAACATTAAAAAACGAGCGCAACACAACCCAAACCTATTCGAAACTCACCCGATCCCCTCGGGGCCCTGTCCGAACATACGAAAAAGTCCCATAATATAACATGGACTTACTCGAGGCCTCTAATCACACATAACACCATCAAAACAACGAATCGTACCTCAATTCGAACTTAACTGAACTTTGGACTTTCAACTTCCAAAACTCGCGCCGAAACATCTCAAATCAACCCGGAATGAACTCAAATTTTGCATACAAGTCCCAAATGACATAATGAAGCTATTCCAATTTCCGGATCCCCAATCCGAATCTGATATCCTCAAAGTCAACTTCCGGTCAAACTTATGAACTTTTCAAACCTTCAAATTTCCAACTGTCGCCAATTGGTGCCAAGTCCTTCTACAAATATCCAATTACAAATCTGGGTATACGACCGAGTCCAAAATCACCATCCAGACCTAACGGAACCATCAAAACTCCAATCCGAGCTCAAATGCTAACTTGATCAACTATTCCAACTTAAAGCTTCAACAATGAAATTCATTCTTCCAAATCGATTCCGAATAACCCGAAAACTAAAACCAACGATTTCCGCAAGTCATATCATACAGAGCTACTCATGCCCTCAAACTACCGAGCAAAGTGCAAATGCTCAAAACGACCGCTCAGGTCGTTACAATTGTAATGACTCATCATAGATGAATTAATTTTACATTCATTGTTGATTTATTGTGCTTTACTTGAATTTGAGATTGTTAAATGTGTGCAAACTCATATGATAGAGTTTTGTGCGTAAACTCACTATTGTTCAATTATTATTACCCCGAAAATATAAATTGCCACTTCAGCAGAAATTCCGAAAATCAAAATCTATACCTAGTTATCCAACACTCTTTCTGTTCTCTCTCACTTGTCATGTTTCACTTCGCGAGAGTCAATTTGACGAATTTTAAGTTAAATTAAATTAAATTTTCTCAATATTTTTAAATTTAAGTTTAGATATTTGAAAACTATATAAAAATTACTATAATTTGCTGTCATGCTCCAAACCTGGGAGGCGTGGCTGGAACTCGGTGTCGTACTGGCCTGAGCGAACCACTCTGTAACTCTTTTTTTTGTAACTATCATGGGCCAACATGACCACAACTCGTAATGTATAACTATAAGTGGGCCACAACTATTATAAGAACCATCGTTCTTAAAACATGAATACATGTGGACCGTCAAGGCCTCTGACATACTGTACAAAATGAACCTCTGTCTACAAAGCCTCTAAGATTATTTGACATTAAATGGGACAGGGTACCGGCCTACCCCTAAGTCTGTAGCAAAACTCTGATACGATGACTCATAGACTCGGCTGCACTCCGAATGAGGTGGAGTCTTACCGATCCTTCGCTCAATGCCAATCTCGTCTACTATGAGGGCTCGTCAAACTGATTATCTATACCTGCAGGCATGAATGCAGCGTCCCCAACAAAAGGACGTCAATACGAATAATGTACCGAGTATGTAAGGCGAAACTGAAATATAACAATAAGTCAAACATTAACTAAAGACATATAAGAATCAACCTAAATCTCTGAAGTGCCACTGTATATGCATACTTATTATACTTACATATATATAATGCTTCTCTTCGAGACTATTATCCATAGCTTATGATGCATGACTGCCTAACTGATCAGTGGTAATTGCCCGACCGGCCGTAGCGCGGTGGTAAATGCATGACTGCCCGACCGGCCATAGCTTGGTAGTAAATGTGTAACTGCCTAACCGACCGTAGCTCGATAGTAAATGCATGACTGCCCGATCGACCGTAGCTCGGTGGTAAATAAATATGCATGACTGCCCAACCGGTGGTAAATAATGATACATTACTGCCCAACCGGTGGTACTGCCCGACCGGCCGTAGCATGGTGGTAAATGCATGAAGATGCATGTATCACTATATTATAAACATTAACATCTATATCATATACCTCAATAGGGACTTGGGGACATACTTAGACATGCTTGAATATCACTTTACAGGAATGAATAACATAGGCATCCTTAGAACCACTTATGGAATAACATTACGTTTACGTATCGTTACTTGGATCATGCCAAAAGAAGGAAGGATTAGCCTTAACATACCTGAGCCGATTCTCTTGACAATCCCTCTAACACACGTCAATTGCGATAAAACACGTAACGACGAGATTGAAGTAGTAAAAAATCCGTGTGATATTCTTGAGGAAGAATGCACCGTGTTCTCTTAGAATTGCAAATACCGTTGCTATTACGCAATATAACTTCGTAAGAAATTTTGTAGAAGCGAAATCACGTTGCCAATCTATCTCACTTAGTAAATTTGATCATAAACTTGTGTATGCCTTTTTGTTGATGCTTCATCTGTATGTTTGCTGAAATTTCACAAAGTAATAAGGCTCTTTCACTTTGTGAATTTAGAAAGGCTTCCTTAATAGCATTTTTCCACCCAAAAATGAGATATAGATGTAAGTAGTGCCACCACCTCCTTGGCATGATATTGTTGGCAATTTTCTGCCAAACCTTCATGATCCCACGTGGATTATTGTCCCCCCAACAATTATCCAAATTTTTACTTAAATAATTATCTACAAAATTCAATTACAAGTTAATCTCCCATTTAAAAATTCATAATTATCCAATTATCCACATAATTAAGAATTATTTCAAATTATTTAAAATACTACTTATTTTTAATACACTTTATAGCCCTCACTATCATGGTCATGTGTTATTTTGTATGACACTAGTCGATAAATGTGGGGTATTATAGCTTGAACCGTATTTTATCTCCAAATGTCAAACTTCGACCAACGTCATTTTTTTCAATTCGCTTACCCTCTCACCTTCAGGAACTTATTTATCACTTGCTTAAAATAGCATAATACTTATAATCTCCAAATAATCTTGTCCTTGAACTGATGTCAATTATCTTACGATAAATTCATCGTACAATACTACAGGGTGTAACATCGTCGTAATATAATACTGCGGAGCGTAACATTATCGTAATATAATACTGCGGAGCGTAACATCATCGTAATACTGCGGGGCGTAACATTTGCAATTATTCTCCTATCAATATTGGAATTAATACATGTTAAAATATTGATCAAAATTTATGTAGCGGCTCTCTAGAAGCAAAACAAGACAACTAAATGGAAACGGAGAGAGTACAATTTAAATTGAAAAAAAATGACCGTACAAAGCTTTTCGATGTTGTATTTACCGATCTATTCGGCTATATTTTACCGATCTTTTATGAAAAGGCTTTTCACTTTGTTAATCGTAGTTTGCCTCAACACAAAGTTTAAATAAAATAAAAAGAAGACTTTCAAAATTTATATTCATAAATATGCCATAACATTTGTGTGGTTATAAACTTTTGAATTTTTTTTTATTTTAAATATGTTGTAGCATTTGTACGGTTATAAAAAAAATTATTAAGAAAATATTTAAAAGCATCATTATTTTTTAAACGAACTAATAAAGAAATAAAGCCAAATAAAATGATAGGAAGGAATAACATTTATAATTGGTCACAAAGCTGTTTTCTCTTGTGGAGTTCTATATGGAAAACAAAATATTATATGCAAAACTTGTTACATTTTTTTTGAGCCAAGCCAAATTATTTTTAATTTTGTACTTAATTTGGAATCCTTCTAGACTATTCACTAATTTGAAATTCTGTTGATAAGACCCAATTTACAAACACTAAACATGTTAGTAATATCAACACGGTCGGTTCAGCTGCTGGTTTTCCCTCTTTTGAAAATAAAATTTCCTTCTCTTTCCCTCTGCTAAACTTAAGCTAAAAAAGATGAGCCATCCTCCGGGTCTCAAAACGTTTGTATTTTTCTTTTTTAGTTTATTTCATTCTAGCTTCAGTTCTTATTCCTTTACCCTCTGCAGTTTTTTCTATATTTTTTGTTTAATTTTGTTTCTCAGGTGCATGGGCAAGAAGCTTCAAAGTAAGTTAAAACCCCTTTCTACTCTGAAATTCTACCCCTTTTCTCTGTTTCCCTTTAATTAGTTTTGAATCTGTATTAGGCATTATTGCTTTCTCTGTTACTGGGTATTTCTCAAAGCACATTCTTTTGAAATTTAGTTTAGTAATTGAGCTTTGTGTGACTATTCACTTAATTTTGGTGCAACCTACTCGGGGTTTAAGGGATAAAAGTCTAGGAGTTTAGTCTTTAGGGAACATAAGACCAATTATGTCGTCTTCTTCTCTCGATAATCCAGAAATTTCGAGGACGGCGACTCACAATTTGAAACTCAATATGATAGTAAGCTCGCCCCTCTATACATTCGAGGTGTGACCTAGTGGTCAATGAAGTGCAGAGATAACTGAGACCTTCAAATTTCAGTGCAGATCATCTGCCTAAGACTTGGCGGACAGAGTTATCGTTACCTATGCTGGTGGGAGGTAGTTGACATCCGGGGAATTGTCGAGGTGCGTGCGAGTTGGCATGGACACCACCATCATAAAAAAAAGAAAAGCCCGCAACTCTACTCTTCTCCAGTTAAATACTAAGATGGGCAGGGTCCGAATCCGTGATGTGGGCCTCATCCATAAATCACCCACTGAACTCTTGCCACTAGACCAAAGCCTTGGGCAAATTACCTCTTTCTCATTTTGGTCTTTCCTTTTTCTTTATTCTTTTAATACTTATTGAGACAGTAAAACCCTGTCTTTTCCCTTTTAACAAGCTACTTTTTGTGGAATCCAGATCCAAAGTAACGCTTAAAAACTCTTAAAGAACTATAGTAATGTGAAAAAAAGGAACCAAATTACATATAGCGCATGGTAAGCATGCGCTATATTAGCCAAACGTTTCAGCTTAATGAACGTTTGGTAATGTTTGAGGCAGATCATTCTGCATATATTCTTCAACTTCTCTTCCATTTTTCTCTCTTATTTAGTTTCCTCTTTTAGATTAGTTATGTCGCTGGCGTCCCAAAGTTCAATAACATCCACAGAACCTGATGTTTGCCATTGTGGACAATACCGTAAGTTGAAGACCTCCACAAATATCCTGTATTAACACAGTTGTCCGAACATCTGAACAAGGATATTACAGATGGACAGAGTGAAGAATATGACAGTGACTACCCAACAGCGCGAATGAGTCAGGCGATGAAGTACCCTTTGCAGATTCAGAAGATGATGAAGAAGAGGAGCCAACGCCTACATTTTCATATATGTGAAGTTCTACCCTGCATTCTAAAATAAAAATGTTTGTTACTGTGTGTTGAGGTGCACATGGTTGCACTTGCCTTCTCAAATTCTACTTGTATTTCAGTATAGTGGACTAATTTTTCCTGCCCTAACTCAGGGACTCGTGTGGTCTGGTTCTAGATAGCCATTTTCAGCCTATCATGGGGCTTACAATTATTAAGATTGATTACTTCTATGTTAGAAACAGATGCGCTTCACATACAAACGAATGTTATCTCATCGATGCTGTTTAGAGTCTAGAATGTTGATAGTGTCTCTCCACATTTATATCGTTTATTCTCCAGTATTTGGATTCAATTCATCTTATTTATTTGTTGGAAGAGATATCCCTTTTAACTTTTGTTGGCTTTTGCACTAAATAGTTCGAGTTGATTCATGTCAAAACTCTTTGTATGTTTCTGGCTCTCTTAATTTTTGCATCATATCCATCTCTCTTATTACTGTTCTTCCTGCTTGCACAACTTTAAGTGCTGCCAATGGAAAGCCATCATTTATTTTGTTTATATATGTCTAGTTCTCCTTTGCTGTTCGATCGTCAAAAGCTCTGGAAAGCCATCATTTATTTTGTTTATATATGTCTAGTTTTCCTTTGCTGTTCGATCGTCAAAAGCTCTCTATATATTTACATAATCGGATCTTCATCAGGATATTTTATATAATTGTATCTGCTAGTACTTAATCAAAAAAGAAGATTGTATACACTATCATATAACACCTTCCGAACCCTTTCACATCCTTTATCATATCACAATTGGCTTTGACAGTGTTCTTTAATAGTTTTTCTTTTCCATGTGTTTGTTGCAATTAATGTGTTTTGCTTTATTTTGTGCTGGAATGCATGCAGCACATGAAGCTACAGTTGAGATTTCCGATGAGAATTCTGTGACTGCGCCTGCACCGGTTAACAGGGTAACATATAATCATGTTCTTTCTCTTGACTGGTTCTCATAACTTATTAGAGTTGGATGTTTGTTTTGCTTCTACCTTTTGGAAATATGCATCAATAATTGGTTCTTCCTTTGCGTACTCAGAAAAGGCCACGTGGTGGAAACGCTGAACGATGGTTGGAGGAGACGAGCTGGTCCTCATTGACATTTTACATGAGAATATGAAGAAACATGAGTTCAAGTCTTATATCATTGCTGCAAAACGTTGGAGAGACATTATTGACGAGTTTTGGGCTAGAACTGGCAAGCGCGAAAGGTATGACGAGCAATGCATCAAACAGAAATATCACAGGCTTAAAAAGAATTGGAAGGATTTCAAGGAACTACTTGCAACATGCTCCGGATATAGATGTGTTGCGGAATATCGTGGGTTAACTAGCACACAATCACACACAAAGCAAATAGAGAAGAAAAATCAACACAAGGATTTAACGAGGTTCGGCTAAGCCTAATCCTCGGGGCAAAAGCAAAGAGAGTTTTCCACTATGAATGAGAAGAAAAGCACAATACAATCTCTAGAATTCCCAACTACAACCCCTATATATAGATCCCAAAAGGTCCCAAACATATATGAGAAAGGTTTCCCAATTTGACAAGGACTATAGGTCTTCCTTTCCCAAATCTATTAGGACAATGGGTTTTCCTAAACCTATAGGGACTATGGGTTTCCTAAAAATACAAGGAAATAATTCAAGCCACAAATAACAAATCTTCCCCTTGGCTTGAATTCTCTTCATCAACAGGAACGTCTCTCTACCTTGCCCTCAGCCCTCCAAGGGCTATATTGATTGCCACACGCATCAACCAAGTCTAGGCAACGCCTAAACTTGTTAAGAGACTTAATCTCTTCAGCCATAGCACTAATCCGTCGATTTGGTTCTATACTCGGAATAGTTTCTGGATAGCTATAACACTCAAACGCATCAACGCTCTCTGCAACTGCCAAAGCAAATCCCATAGGATTCGTATATCCAAGAAGATTCCCATCAACTACGTTTGCAAACCTTTGCGGTCGGTTGATCACTCTCTTCTCTCTGCCTGTTGCAATGCTATAGGGTTGTTGCGCAGGTGCATCAACATTATCGTCTTGATCAATATTTTGCACCTCCTCCATTTCCTCTACTTTAGAACTACTGGGCTGAGCTAGTGGAGATTCAATTTCTAGCTCTATGCGGTCACTGACACCACGATCTGTTTCTGCTATTGCCTTCTCCCTCTGACTATCCAGTGAGGCAGATTCATTGAATGTTACATACCTACTGATAATTAGCCCTGGAGTCTTTTTATCTGTGCACCACAACCTATAACCTTTCACTCCAGTTACATACCCTAGAAATATGCACTTCTTTGCCCTCGGCTCAAGTTTTCCATCCCTCACATGAGCATAAGCAGGACAACCAAATATCCTTAAATTTTAATAATCAGCAGGCAAACCGGACCATACCTCAAAAGGAGTTTTGAACTCAATAGCTGTGGATGGAGATCTATTGACCAAATAACAAGCTGTATTGATTGCTTCAGCCTAAAAATCTTTGCTAACACATGAGTGTGAAAGCATGCTTCGTGCCCTATCACAAAGTGTTCTATTCATACGTTCTGCAACACCATTTTGTTGTGGTGTTCCGACACAAGTGCGGTGTCTCACTATGCCCTCCATGCTGCAGAAATTATCGAACTCAGAATTGAAAAATTCCAACCCATTGTCAGTTCGAAGACGCTTAACTTTTCTTTCCGTCTGTCTCTCAACCATCGTCTTCCATTTAACAAATGTCGAAAATGCCTCATCTTTTGTTTTCAGAAAATACACCCACACAATCCTTGAGTAATCACCAATCAAAGTCATAAAATACCTGGCACCACTCTTGGAGGGAACTCTGTTTGGACCCCACAAGTCAGAGTGTATATAATCTAACTTGTCTCTGGTCTTGTGCTCGGCCTTCTTGATGAACTTTACCCTTGTCTGTTTACCAAACACACAATGCTCACAAAAATTCGAAACTTGATTTTTTGTACCCATTCAGCAAATTCTGCTTACTCAACAAAGACAATCCATTATCACTCATATGGCCAAGTCGCAAGTGCCACAACTGAGACTGATTCAGATCACTTTTCCCAGAAGCTACAGCAGCTTCCTCAACTACACTGGCTTGAAGATGATACAATTTTGAATGTAGTTTACCCTTCATGAGTACCATGAAGCCTTTACACACTTTAAGTATTCCATTCTCCGAGTGAAATTTATACCCTTGATCATCCAAAGTCGAAAGAGAAATCAAATTTCTCTTTATCCGAGGAACATGCCAACACTCAATGTTTCTGATAATTCCGTCGAACATTCTCAATTTGATGTTACCAACCCCCTCTACTGGTAATGGATTATCATCTCCTATATAGACAGTCCCACTCATTTGTTTGTAAGTTGCAAACCAATTCTTGTGTGGACACATGTGGAAAGTAGCACCAGAATCAAGAACCCAAGAATTTTGCCCATGACTAGAACTCACAACACAAACTTCCCCTACATAGTCACTATCATCAGAATTATTGCCAGTGTCAATAATATTTGCCGAATTATCTATTTTCTGCTTTCCTCTTTTCTCCTTCAGCTAAGGACAATCTCTCTTGTAGTGACCTTGCTCCCCGCACTCATAACAGTGTTGCTTCCTTGCTCTAGACTTTGATCTTGCGGTTAACTTTTTCCTGTTTTTGTTGTGTTCTTCCTCTAATCACAAGACCCTCGCCCTCAATTCTCTGAAAAGCTCTTTTTCAACTCTTTAGATTTTAGTGCATTACTAACATCTTCTAGTGAAATGCTGTCTTTCCCATATAGCAGTGTATCGGCAAAAGTATCATAAGACTGTGGTAAAGAACATAACACAATCAAGGCCTGATCCTCACTCTCAATTTTGATATCCACATTCTTCAGGTCCATTATAATTGAATTAAACTCATCAAGGTAAGTTTTAACAGGTGTACCTTCGTTTATACGGAGATTGTATAACCTCTTTTTCAGGTAAAGGCGGTTTGACAGCAATTTCTTAGAATACAGATCTTCCAACTTCTTCCATGCCGTTGCTGCAGAAGTTTCTTCAGCAATTTTCCGAAGAACGCTATCTATAACGCTCATGAAGATCGCACTCAAAGCCCTCTCCTTCAAGTCTTCCTTCTTTGTCTCTTTCATATCTTCAGGAAAATCCTCATCAATTGCTTTCCATAATCCTTGTAACACCAGGGACTATTTCATCCTAATCTTCCATAGACTGAAACTAGAGCCTCCGTCAAATTTCTCTACTTCGTACTTTGTTGAAGATGGTGAAGACATCTTAACCCTAGATTATATGTTGAAACCCGAACCTTGCTCTGATACCAATTGTTGCGGAATATCGTGGGTTAACTAGCACACAACCACACACAAAGCAAATAGAGAAGAAAAATCAACACAAGGATTTAACGAGGTTCGGCTAAGCCTAATCCTCGGGGCAAAAACAAAGAGAGTTTTCTACTATGAATGAGAAGAAAAACACAATACAATCTCTAGAATCCCTAACTACAACCCCTGTATATAGATCCCAAAAGGTCCCAAACATATATGAGAAAGGTTTCCCAATTTGACAAGGACTATAGGTTTATGGGTTTCCTAAAAATACAAGGAAATAATTCAAGCCACAAATAACAAGATGGAATCAAGAAACTAACAAAGTGATTGTTCCTAATGATGTTTGGGCGAATCATGTGGAGGTAAGTTCCTATTATTCCCTCCATCCCAATTTATGTGGCGAACTTCGGATTTCGAGAGTCAAACGAGTTTTCTTTGACCGCGATTTTTTATATGCCTTTTAGATACTTTTATTGTTAATTATTGTGACTTATTGTACTTTTTACATAGTTTTCATATATATAAATTTTATTTCAAAAAACTTAAAGATTCTATATCCGAATTTACGGTCAAAATTAAGAAGTTTACAACAACAACAACAACAACATATCCATCAATGCATAATCCCATAAGTGGGGTCCGCGGAATGTAGTGTGTACATAGACCTTACGCCTATCTTGTGATTTGACTCTCAAAATCCGAGCTCCACCGCATAGCTCCTGATAATTGACAATCCCATATGTGAGTAATTTTGGCAGAATCCCCTGTTGGTAGTTGAGCCTGACCTGCATTTTCTGTTTGTGTTCTAGCAAGTACAGTTTCCAACCGGCTTGTTGGACTAATTGGTTGTATTTCGTTTACAGAGATTCAGTGATCACAAGAAGTTCAGATATCATGGCCTAAAACATTTTAACGAATTGAATGAAATGTTCAAAAATATTTGTGCCTTTGGCAATCCATCCAGTTGGTCCAGTAAGTCCCGAGTTTCTGACAGCAAAGATCATTGACTGCATCAAGGAATATCTTCAGTGGAAAAGGGAGTATGTGGAATCACTGTAGTCACAGTCACTATCTGACGATTCAGATAGCGATGATGAGGATTTCATTCTCTATGCAGCAGCACTAGCCGCGGACCTGTAAGACAATAAAGGCTAGCATAACGAACGATGTACTTCCTGCTATGGTGCAATGTGAGTCTGTGAATTACTAATATCTGTTATGCATGTATGAAAGCTTAAGCTCCTTTTGTAACATATTTCTTCGACTAGTTGAAATGATGCGACAGATTAAGTTGTTGCTAAATGAAAACCATAATATTTGGGTTTCAGTTCACGAGTCACAGGCCATTTTCTTGATTGTCATTGCACAACATGATTGTCAATGATCCATTATTACACTTTTAAAACTTGGTTTGGTATTAAGTAAAAAATTCCGAACCAAACCGACATATAAATATATAATTTTTATATATACTTTTAAGACTTTTTATTTGCGATTCTCTTATGTGATGTAATATTTAGTTAAATATGAAGTGCTCTATTTTTATTTATCTTTAAATAATGGGTTGTATGATCACTTTCTTATCAAATGTTAGTGAAATGCATCAATCTCTTCCTTCCATATTCATATGTCAAGATATCTATTAAATTCTTTTATTTTTTTCTAATTAAAAGTGGTATTTTGATAATTTAAAATTAAATAGAACATATCATTATATATGCAGCTTATTGATTTTGTGTTTAATTATTAAATTTAGTTAACCTTAAAAGTGTACATCAACGAAAAACTATTGTCAGACGACCAAACGAATAACTATCATATGTTACTAAGAAAATTCTCCCATAAGAATATGTTAATAGATCATATGTTTGTCATTTTTTCAATTTTTACTAAATATATATTTACTTATCAAAAATTTAACAAAGTAAGATTGAAATAATATTCATAAAAACCCGAAAAATCCGAAACCCGACAAAACCGAACCAATCCAAACCGATATAGTTGATTTTTGGTTTTGTTTTAATAAAAGCCGAACTAACCCGGTCCATGTACACCCCTAGCTGGAAAATTTAAATTTCTCTGATTTTGATCCTTGTTTAAGGTAAGCTTGAATGTGCATCCAATTGGCACTATCATTAAGTAATGTGTTTCTGAAATTTCCTTCAAATAGTGAACTTCACATAGAAGATTTATAATGAATTTTATATCCTGCTTGTATATCCATATATTGTCCTATCTCCTATGTACTACTCGCAGTTAACCATCAAATGAAACCCTCAAAACAGAAAAATACTTGGGACATCTAAGACATCCCAAGAAAGGAAAACAACCTAACAAATAGACACCCCACCCCACCCCCCAACCCCAACCCCCCACCTACCCACCCAAAAAAGGAAGAAAATAAGAAAAAGAGAAAAATTGAATGGAAAAAAGCCGAGGAAAAACAATAACCGGAGCGCCTACGCCGCACACACACAAAAAAAAAAAAAAAAAGAAAGAAAGAAAGATGAAGAACGATTAATAGTTCATAGGGTTTAGATCTAACTTTAGTTCTAAATAGAATGTTGGTGTGTTTGTAGGTATATTATTTTTCTAAAACATACTTGTTGGTAAAATTATTTGACACTGTTTTTGCGAGTAATTGTTTTCTTAAACGTCAAATTTTTAAATCAAATGAAGAAAAATGACTTGCGCCATTTTTAATCACTTGCGTCATTGATAAACGTAATTAGTTATTTTCCTCTGCGTATATATTTAATTATTAATGCATATCACTTAATTATTTCAACCAGCACATTACTACTCCCTTTTCACATTCCCAATATTATTTTACTCCTAGTATAAACTACCTAACTTACAACCTAAAACACCAGAAAATGATCAATAAACTACTTCCTTAGTTTATAAATACCAAAAACACCATTGTTGAAAGTGCATATGTATAATATTCTAGTTAAAAATGAAGCCACCTTTTTCACATTTATTAAATATTCCTTAAACAAAGAGAAACAACACAACAAGGTACTCTCAGTTCTAATTTATATGCCTTAATTTGATTCAGCACAGAATTTAAGAAAGAATAAATTTTAAAATTATATAATATATGGTTCTAAACAGTATTATTTATGTGGCTATAAAATTTTGAAACTTGTATGTTTAAATATGTATAATATTTGTTTTGCTATGAAAATTTGTCTTTTGTAATCTTAAGCATATCATACTATTTGTTTGGCTATAAGACTTCTGAAGCTTGTGGTTTTAAATATGAAATAATATTTAGGTGTTTATAAAAACTTAATTAAAATACAAAACTTAAAGTTAAGTTGTTTTCAAATATAGAAGCGTGCTAATTTTCTAATAAGAAAATAATATCACATTAAATATCATATAATGAGTTGTATACTTTTGAATTTTGTTAAAAAAAAAGCCATATGAATGTGGATGGGTTTTTAGCTATCGAAAAGAAATAACAACAAAATAAAACGTGAAATTTAAAAAATGTCACATGCTATAAATATATTGATATGGTCGTCCTACCATATATTAATATTAATTCGTACTTGCAGTCTCCCTAATTTACGTTATATAAAAGAACAGTAGGACCATTCCACTTCTGCCCAGTGGGAAATTTGGTAATTATTGCAGCAACTATGTTTAGTTCATAATATTTGACTCGATAAAGCACCAATGAATAAATTAAAAGAAGAAAATTATGAAGGAAAAAAAAACTAAAACTAGAGAATGAATTTGCATTGAACAGGTGTTCTAAAATAAGTGGGCATTTGGACATAAGAATTGTAAAATTTCCAAAAGAACGTGAATTTTTTTTCAAGTGAAAATAGTATTTAAAAATTAGAGTTGTGTTTGAACATGAATATAATTTTGGGCTGTTTTTGAAACTTTGTGAGTGATCCGAAGTGAAAATTTTAAAAATCAGTTTTTTGGGGGTTTTCAAATTTTCAAAAAATTTCGAAATTCATCTTCAAGTGAAAATTGAAAATTTCATGGCCTGATTCTGAAAAAAGAGATTTTTTTTCTCGAAATAGGTGAAATTTCTTTTATGGCCAAACATGCCCTAAGATTCCGATAGGTAGTCAAATATTTTATAAAATTTCTTTCTAAAGTTATTCCACGTACGGTGCATGTATAGTTGATTTAATTGAAGAAATTATTTTCTTAGAGGAAAATATTTCACACCAAACAGGAGAAATGATTTATGCCATCGATAAGGATGATCAAACACGATTTCTATGATATTTTTGTATAGGGTAAAATATGTTCATATTAAATGCTCGCATAATAAAGCGACACGTGGAGCCGAAGACAGATGGAAAACGACACAAATGACAATCAAGTCCGAGGGCAGCAATCTCGTTTGTACCCGAAGGGAATGTTGCTCATAAAGATAAAATAAATGCCTGCCACCGGTGACATTTAATGAAGAATATTCTATAGCATTAAGTACGTAGCCCGTTACAAAGAATATGTCATTCATAGCCTGCCGTTACACATTCTTCAGTGGCCCCCATAATTGTCATTTAAGAGGGACTTGATCCTAGGACCTTGTTCCCTAGGAACAACTATAAATAAGGAGTTCTGATGGTAGGCTAGAAACCTGTGTTTTAGCCGTAGTTTACACTCTAAATTACTGTATTTTACGTGTGTTTGAGCTTAAATAATGGTAATTTGTACTTATTACGCGTTTTATGCCTTGCAGGAAATGATTCCGAGTTAAAATGGTAAATTAGAGCTAAATCAATTAATTGGTGCTTTGAAGTCTGAGTAAAAGCCGAGATCGCATCCGGGGCGCTTGACATGCGTTGCATACGAAAGTGGGAAGAAAGTGGAAGGGCCAGAATAACTGTACTAATGCGACACACTAAGCGTAGCAGCGTGTGACACATTAGAGCAAATATGCTTCTGAAATTTGACAAGTTCAGAGACCGGGTTTCTTTGGTCTGACAAGAAAATGCACTGCTGCGACGCGGCCTGCGACGCATGGTGTGACGCACTAATGAAAATTTTTGTCAGACACGCGGAGTTTAGAGAGTTTGCAATTGAGTAAACTACACTGATGGGACGCATTCTGCGACGCATCGTGCGACGCATGAAGTGTAAAAGGTTTGCAGGTTTTCCTACTTCGGCTCAAAGAGGGTAGTTTCGTCTAGGTTCGTTCCTACTTGGTATAAATATACTGAAAACACGTTTTTTGGAGGACTTTTGACCTACGAAAGATTCGAGAACCAACCAAGGCAAGAAGACTCAAGAATTCATCAAGATTTCAACCAACAATCGGTGCAATACGGGAGTTTGTATCGAATCATTAATATTGAAGTTTTCTTTGTTTTTGAACCTTATTGAGATGTTTTACTCCATTACTATGGAGTAATTTCTATTATGGTATTGACAGATACAATGTTTTGATAACTTGATTAGGGATTCGATTCTTGATAATTGTTAGAATTAATTGATGGAATTTTAATTTGTATTGTGGGGTTATTTCTTATTTTGCTTAATCTAAAGAGGAGCTTTATATTGAATTTCTTTACATCTTATGCTCTAGTTTAAATTCATGATTCAAATAGGTAATCGAAAGAGCCTCTTGAATTGTTAATCGAACTAGAAAATAGGGAAATATTCGTAAGAAGTTACCCTTTAGATCACAACCATCATTTTATTGTTGCAATTGTTTACCGTGCTTCAATTGAATTAATTACTGAAATTAACATTTAATCGAAAGAGGAACATTAATTTCAAGTGTAATCTGATTATCGGTTGAATTCCTGAGAATCAACCGTATTGTAGAGTGAATTAACTCAAGAATTGGATCCTGAGTCAATTATCTTGCACCTATCTAGTCAATAACCCTTATTGCTCTCATTAATATTTCTTCGTTTCTCATCGCCTGTCTTTTGTGATCAATTGTTCATTTCTTCACTTTTAGTAGTTAATCGTAGTAATAGTCATCAAATCAAGTGCTAATTTTCCTGGATAGTAATCAATTGAAGATTATTCAAACATTATTTAAATTCAATCCCCGTAGAGACGATAATTTTACTATACTATCTTTGGCTAGCGAGCATTAATTTTGTGTTGTGTTTTGCGCTCGTCAAATTTTGGGGCCGTTGTCGGGGATTGGCAATCAATAGTGCTTAAAATAGTTTTAAGTACCAATTTGGGAACCAACTTTACTGTAGTATATTTACGTTTTCTCATTTGTGTGCAGGATATATGTTTGATTTCTCTGGTGTATGACTCGATCTTCTTCAAAGAAAGTGATACCCTACGAACCAGAGTTGGAGAAACACCTGTGACAATTGAGGAAAGAAAGAGAATTACCAGGAAATTTCTTGGGTCATACTTCAACTCAAGATGACATGGCAAACAAAGAGAATGTGGATTAGACTTAGCTGCAAGAGAGGAAGCACAACAAGAAGTTGCACGGATAACAGCTGAAGCAGCTTGGAGACTTTCTGAGGAGACTGTCAGAGATAATGGGGGTCAAAGATTCAATCTAAACTGACCCTTGATTGAAGACCAATTCGAGAATGCAACACCCAGGCCTGTAAGATCATTGGGTGACTATGCCAGACCAGTACAATCAAGGTCTGTCAAGTGTCAGACCTCCACCCATAGCAGCAAACAACTTCGAGTTATAGCAAGGCTTGCTTCAAACCATCCAAAACAACCGCATCTTCAGAGGGAAGGTGAAAGAAGATCCAAACACTCACTTGATGAACTTTGAAGAAATCATGAACACCTTCCAATACAATGGAGTATCAAAAGATGCGATATACTTGAGGGCGTTCCCCTTTTCATTGAAAGATGATGCGAAGCACTGGCTTCGTAGCTTACCCACATGGTCGATCAGGACATGGGAAGAGATGACCAAAAGGTTTCTTGATAAGTACTTCTCAGCTGCAAAAACAGGAAAATTCAGAAGGGAAATCCACAATTTCTGCCAGAAGAAGACATAAACAGTTTTCAAAGCTTGGGAAATATTCAAGGAGATAGTCAGAAAGTGTCAGCACAATGGAATTTATTTGTGGATGCAACTCCAAGATTTTTGGGATGGACTGACACCTTCCTCGCGACGAACTCTAAATACAACATGTGGAGGTCCACTAATGAAGAAAACTCTGGAAGAGGTTGTCTTAATCCTTGATGAATTATTTGAGGATGCTAACTAGTGGCTTGCTGAGAGTAATGCCAGAAGAAAATCAGTTGGGGTTCACCAGGTGGACTCTAACACATCCATGCAAGCCCAGCTAGACACTATGACCAAGGAGATAAGAAAGCTGACATTGGCCAAGGTACAGAGTGAGCCGCAAGCAGCATGTGACTTTTGTGGAATGGAACACCCTACACATGAATATCAAGCTTCAGCTGAGGAAGTCAACGCTGTGGGGAACTATAATAGAGGAAACTACCAAGGTGGGAACAACTATAATGCTATGGGTCAAAGACATCCAGTTTTTTCGTGGAGTTCACCTCGTGGGAGTTTGAACTCATGGCAGCAAAATAATCCTAGACCCCAGGGTCAAGGAACACCAGGTTTTCAGAACTAGCAGAGGCAGCAATACCAGCCACAACAGTCAAATCAGTATAGCATAGAAGATCTCATGAAGACATTCATTAACAAAACAGATGAAAAATTTGAGACTCAGGGCACGACTATCTGGAATTTAGCAAGGAAAATGGGACAAATTGCAAATTTTTTATGTGAGAGGGCTCCCGGGACTCTACCCTCTAACACTGAAAAGAACCCAAAGGAAACAATCAAAGCTTTATCTCTGAGAAATGGCAAAACATTGGCTGATCCAGTGGTAAAGGCTAGACCTAAGGTGGTGAACAAGCAGACTGAGACACCGGAAGAGAAACAGAGTGAAGACCAGAAAGTTCAGAGTAGTGGGGTACAAAGGGATATTGAAGAAAGTAGACATATGCAAGCTCTACCATTCCCCCAAAAGATGAAGCGGAAAAAACTTGACAAATGTTTTGGGCGATTCTTGGAGATGCTAAACAACTCTATGTGAACATTCCCTTCACAGAGGTACTCACGCAGATGCCTGCTTATGCAAAGTTCTTGAAGGAAATTCTGTCTAGCAAGAGAAAATTAGAGAAGACAACAGTGGTCAAGCTGAATGCCCACTGCAGTGCCATATTGCAAAATAAAATTCCCCAAAAGTGTGGGGACTCAGGAAGCTTCACCATACCATGCTCGTTAGGGAGTGAGAAATTCGACAAGGCCCTCTATGATTCTGGTGCGTCTATAAATTTAATGCCTTTGTCCGTGTTAAAGAAACTGGAAGGGGAGCTTGTAGTGATCAAATCAATACCAGTTTCCCTACAACTGGCTGACCAAACCACCATTTTGCCTGAGGGAATCATTAAGGATATTCTAGTTCGGGTGGACAAGTTTGTGTTCCCTGTAGACTTTATTGTGGTGGATATGGAGGTGAACAAGGGGTGCCTCTAAGCCTAGGGAGGCCATTTTTATGTACAGGCAGAGCTATCCTTAATATCTACGAGGGGCAGCTTATGCCCAGAGTGGGCAATGAGAAAGTGGTGTTCCAAATGAAGAGGATGATGAAATACCCCAGTGATGAGGCATCTTCCTACTCGTGCTTCAAGCTAGATGTTGTTGGGGAATTGTCTTAAAAATACAAGTTTGACAAGCCTGTGGTAGATACTCTAGAGAGGTGTATTACTTAGTCTAGCACAGTGGAAGATGAAGATCCTAAAATAAAGAAAGAGGCTGAAGCTCTTAAAACTGAGGATTGAGTGGTTGATGAGGAGGAACTAAAAGAGGAGGCTTTTAAGCCTAGTGTGGAATTGAAAATCCTCCCTTCTCATTTGAAATATGCTTTTCTTGAAACTAACAATTTTTCTGTGATTATTTCTGCTTACTTGACAGGTAGACAAGAGCAAAAGCTGGTAGACTGCTGAAAAAGTACAAGAAGGCCATTGGTTGGAGTATAGCTGATATTCAAGGAACCAGTCCAGCCATTTGCATGCACAAAATTCTGTTGGAAGAAAATAGCAAGCCAGTGGTGTAACCCCAACGCAAGTTGAACAAGAATTTGAAGGAGGTAGTGCACAACGAGATCATTAAATTGCTAGATGCGGGAGTCATTTTCCCCATCTCTGATAGCCAATGGATTAGTCCAGTGCAAATCGTACCTAAGAAAGGGGGAATGATAGTGGTGAAGAATGAAGACAATGAATTGATCCCAACAAGAATAGTCATTGGGTGGAGAATGTGCGTTGATAATATAAGGCTGAATGATGCAACAAGGAAGGACCACTTCCCACTTTCCTTCATTGATCAGATGCTCGAGAAAGTGGCTGGACATGGACGCTACTGTTTCTTGGATGGGTACTCATGCTACAATCAGATACCCATTGCCCCAAAAGATGTTGAGAAGACCACATTCACTTGTCCGTCATGTATTTTTGCTTAATGGAGGATGCTATTTGGGTTGTGTAATGCACCTGCCACTTTTCAGGTATACATGATGTCTATATTCTCCAATTTAATCGGGACGTGTCTAGAGGTATTCAAGGATGATTTCACCCTCTTTGGTGATGAATTTGAGGATTGCTTGAAGAATTTGGAGCTTGTGTTTGAACTTTGTGAAGCCACCCACTTGGTTCTTAACTGGAAGAAGTGCCACTTCATGGTGAAAGAGGGAGTTGTCCTGGACCACAAAGTGACTGCTCATGGCATTGAAGTTAATAGAGCTAAGGTTGATGTAATTGCTAGGCTCCCTCCACCGACTTTTGTGAAGAGCATAAGGAGTTTCTTAGGACATGCTGGGTTCTATAGGAGGTTCATCAAGAATTTTTCCAGCATTACCAAGCCGTTGACTGCATTTCTAGCGAAAGATGTAAAGTTTGTGTTCATTGTGGAGTGCTTAAGAGCATTCAAATTGATAAAGGAAAAGCTTGTGAGTGCTTCTATTATGGTGACACTTGATTGGAGCCGCCATTCGAGATAATGTGTGATGCCAGTGATATAACTGCGGGGGCAGTTTTGGGGCAAAGAAAAGATAAGATGTTTAGGCCCATCTACTATGTAAGAAGAACGTTGAATGATGCTCGAGTAAACAATGCCACTGCTGAGAAAGAGTTCTTTGCTGTGGTCTTTGCTTTTGACAAGTTTAGATCATATCTAGTGGGGAGTAAAGTGATTGTACACACTGATCACTCAGCCTTGAAATACATGTTGAGTAAGAAGGAATCCAAGCCGCGTCTGATGTTGTGGGTGCTGTTGCTCCAAGAGTTTGACTCGGAGATCACAGATAGGAAGGGCACAGAAAGTCAAGTCGCAGATCATCTATCTCGACACGAGAGACCTCCGGTTGAAATAATTGAAATAAGGGAAGAGTTCCCGATGAGCAGGTTTTCACCATTGTTGCAGTCTCCGAAAGGCCGCCTTGGTATGTTGATGTAGCCAACTCTTTGGCTAGTGGATGGTTGCCTCGTAACCTCTCTCCTGATCAAAGAAAGAAGCTTCAAGGTGAGATAAAAAGTTATTTTTGGAATGACCCTTTCTTGTTTAAACTGTGTGCAGATGGTGTGATTCGAAGATGTGTGACTAAAGGAGAGATGGCAAGCATTCTGTCTCATTGCCATGATGGAGAAGCTAGAGGACACTATGGTGGAAATCACACTGCAGCAAAGGTCATGGAAGTCGGTTTCTATTGGCCTACTTTGTACAAAGACACACAGACATATGTAGATGCATGTGACAAGTGTCAAAGGGCAGGTAATATTAGCAAGAGGGACGAAAAGCCTCTCAACTCCATTCTGGTATGTGAAATTTTTGACGTTTGGGGCATTGACTTCATGGGTCTGTCCCCATCGTCGCATTCTTATGAGTATATCCTAGTAGCCATTGATTACGTCTCTAAATAGGTCGAAGCAATCCCTACTAGGACCAATGATGCTCGGGTGGTGTGTGTTCTTACGGAAGAACATCTTTACCCCCTTTGGGACACCTCGAGTGATTATCAGTGACACTAGGTCCCACTTTGTAAAAAAGCAGTTTTCTGCATTGCTTTCTAAGTATGGGGTCACACACACAACAAAAACCCCGCACCATGCCCAAATTAGTGGGAAAGTTGAAGTGGCTAACCATGAACTTAAACGAATTCTTGAAAAGACAGTTAGTGCCTCTCGTAAGGATTACTCTATAAAGTTGATGAAGCTCTATGGGCGTACAGAACTGCTTTCAAAGCAACCATAGGGACTTCACCGTTCAAATTAGTGTATGGAAAATCGTGTCACCTACTTGTTGAAATAGAACATAAAGCTTATTGGGAAATTAAGATGCTTAATCTTGATATTAGTCTTGCAGGTGAACACAGGTTGTTACAGATGAATGAATTGGAGGAATTTAGACTGGACACGTATGAAAATGCATGAATCTTTAAGGAGAAAACAAAGAGGTGGCATGATGGCCTGATTAAGCCAAAGGATTTTCATGAAGGGGACAAAGTCTTACTATACAATAGTAGACTTAGGTTGTTCCCCGGAAAATTCAAGTCAAGATGGACAGGTCCGTATGTGATGAAACATGTCTCATCGTGTGGTGCCATTGAGATCCAAGATGAGGAAGGGAATGCTAGCTTTAAAGTGAATGTGAACAGGTTGAAATCGTACCTTGTTGGAGGATTGACAAGCAATCCTCTAGCATCATGATCAAATGAGCCTAAGTGACGGAGTCAAGCTGACAACTATAACTAAGAACTACTTCTAACCTTTTTTTCTTGTTCTTTTTAGAATATTTTAATTAATTATAGATTAGGACTAATTGTATTTTAGGAGTTATCGGAATGAATTTGACGCAGAGTGAAGCTCGAGCACGAGGTAGTAGTCAAGAAGCAGGAAAATGAGAATTGTGCAAAGTTTTTGCATTTCCTGCGTTGCTCAATGCTACGCATTAGGCGTCTCATTAGTGCAATTAATTGTTAGAGTTCCGAAATAAATCAGAGAGTTGGAAGAACCCGAAATGAACTAGTGCATCGCACAGCGCGACGCGCCATGTTGTCATATTAGCACATATTTTCATCAGAGGATTCTCAACATCAAAGAGTTGGCAGACGACAAAATATACTAGTGCATCGCACTGAGCGTCGCACGATGCAACACACCAGGTAGGTTTTCTTTTTAAAAAAAGAAATCGAAATAAGAAGAAGAGAGAAACAGAAAAAAATCCGCCCCACCCCTTAAAACACTAAACTTGCCCGACCTCAAACACACCAAGCCTTCCCTCTCTCTCCCTAAACCCCCCAAAAGAAAAAGAACCATCTCTTCCAAACTCATCCTCTCTCTCGTTCCCCGCCCATCTCCCTCAACCCTCTCCTCTATCTCTCCTCTTGCAACTAGGTAAATTCCTCTCTCTCTTTCTCTTGTGGTTTCTTTTTATGTAGTCATTCTTAGGAGATTCTAATTTGAAAAGAAAAAAAAATCAGAAAACAAAGATAAAAAAGAGGAAGAAGATGAAATTCGAAATTTTGTAGTTGGTTGTGACCTTGGGACTGAAATTTACCCACTCTCTTGTTGGGTAATGATTTGCCCTAGTGCATTGTTGGTGTGGGTGTTGTTTAGGGTGTGATTACTCTTTGGATTGGTTGATTTTGGGCAAGATTGTACTTTGATAATGTGTGTAGTTGTGCCTCTCCTCTTTTGTATGCTAGGTGTTCGATTAATTGCTTGAATGTGAATGATTGGGATTTTGGTTATGTTGGGTTGAGTTGGCTAGAATGAGATGTAACTTATGAATTTGTGCGCGAAGGGTGGTTGGTCATAATCTATAAATGCAATGTGTGTAGAATGGGCCGCTAGTGCTAATCGACCGCCACCCCGAGTATGTAATGCCTGTATGATACTTTGTTGTACTTAGAAAATGAGTGGCTAGAGTACGTTTTATTCTCGACATTATCCTCAAGAAATTGCATATGGTAGGTGTTTAGCTAATTGCTTGAACGGAATAATGATGCACTATTGATAAAGCTTGAGGTGATACATATTTTGTTCACAGATTGTTCAAGGATTAGAAGTGTGGGGTGGGCGATCACAGAATAAACACGATGCTACAATTGTGGTGGTTATTGAGCCTATGTATCGCTATTGGCGAGTTGCGAATGTTTTGTTTTGTTGTGGTGTAGTCTGATTCCCCCGGTTCTTGCCTGTGAGCATGCTAATGACATAAGTGTTGGGTGGCTCTCCCCCTATTTTGGCCTTGCTTTTGCTTTGATATGTCATAGCTAAGTTGTTCGTCTTGTGCAGGAATAATGTCTCGCTGTGCTAGCAAACGTATGAATACTAGCGATCTTGCAGGTGCTTCCAGTAGCTGTCGGCCTGCTAGGAGGGCCCCCACAGCTGTGGACTCCTCAGACGGCTCAGAACCTGATGTGCTATACTCGGATGATGATATGCCAGAGCCTAGATATGGGGTTTTATCAGTGCTGCCCCAATCACGCGAGTGGTTCCGTGATTTCGTCCCATCTGGGGAGCCTACTATTGATGTTGGGATTGATTGGTGGAAGTTTCACAAGAAGTATCTAGAGCTATATGCCAACATCACCGCAATGAAATTGGATGGCCTGTATGATTCCATCGGAGGAGCTAATTTTTGTATAGTCAAGGAGTTCTACGCCAATTGGGTACCCGGATTCTAGTATGACGGGGAGTATACTGTCAAAATTCATGGAAAGAGAGTCAAGTTTTCTGTTGTGATGATTAATGATGAGTTGGGGTTCAGGAATGAGTCTGATGCTCAATTCGAGGCATTTATGAAGAAGCATGCTTACCAAGCCATCCATGAACTTCTCTGCGGACCTAATTCTTTGGATGCTTGGAATAGGGATAAGGTTAACCGTCATTTCACGATGACTCGAGCAAATTTGCAGCTACCCGCCAAAGTGTTGTTACGGTTTATCAATAAGAATATTTTACCAAGCAGCAATGATTCCACTTTTTCGCGCCTACGGGTATGTTTGATATATGCTATGATAACCCAGATACCATTGAATATGGGCAAGATTATTATTGCTAACATGGATAGGGTGAGGATGGTTGGATAGCGGAAGTTGCTCTATCCGAGCATGTTGACTAGGTTGCTACTACGCCATGGTGTGCCTGTTGATGATTAGTTCGATCGACAGCTTCCCCCAGTCACCAAGCTTTATGATATCACTGATGTGCAGGATTCGGGTCCATTGAGAGTCGCTATGACCTCAGACCAGAGGCATGACAGGATGGAGGATATAATGCATTTTATGTTTGCTGACATGCAATTTCAAGCTGCTCGTGGAGAGGTTGACATTGAGGCTTTGGCGCAGCAGTCCCATTTGGGTTCCCCTGCCAGGTGTTTTCTAGGATTGGATGATAGTCCTGCACTTCAGATGTCAACTCTGTTGCGGAGGACGATGATGAGACTGCTATTCCCGGCACTACTGATGGGGCCGATGACTAGGCCTAAGCCTCAGAGAGTCTTTTACCACCCTTATTTTATTTATTTGCATCGGAGAAAATTCTATCTCTTAAGTGTGGGTGGGGTCTTCCTATTTGCTTGTATTTGTTTTGCTTTGTTTCGTGCTTATTAGACAATGTGGCTTGTAATCGTAACTCTAAATTATATTTGGCCTGTAATAGCTAGCAACTCATGTAGTAGTAGTTCGAATTTGCCCCTTGAATTTTTTGTGCCGCAGTTCTTTTCCAAGGGTTTAGTTGAACCGGGCGTAGTAATTTTTTTTAGGGAATATAGAATCTTGAGTCACAGTGCTAATTTGAAGCAATTTTACTTGACTGCATATGCCTTGACAGTGGTGAGTGCCTTAGTCGTGACGCTTATGCTCAGTTCTTGACTCTTAGATAAGTGCCTTAAATTGGTTGATTGTGACTTTGCTTAACTGCTTTGACTAGAGAGTTGGGAAAGATCTGATCCTAAGTGAGTTATGTGCCAATGTGAAAGTGAGATTTTGCTGATATTCTGTGCATATCAGTTGATGTCTAGAACTTGCCCCGTGTGTTTGTCAAGTGAAATAGTAGTCTTGTTCAGTCTAGGAAGTGATAGAGGCATTCCTTTGTTGAGCCAAATATATGCTTTTACCCACCTAGTTAATGTGTATCCTAGTTAGGCCCTTTGATCCCTTTGTTTGAATTGACTATCTGTTTGAACCTTTTACCTCTCTATGAGCACTTGATATATTTATGAGCTCGTTAAAAGTTAAGTGGAGGTATGGTTGGATTTTTGAGTGGAACTATAGAAAATGAGAAAGGTGCACTGTTTGGAAAAAATGTGAGAGCCACTTGTAGGGAATTAAAAAGAAGAAGAGAAAATCAGAATCTAGAGAAAGAGAAAAAATGTTGGTGTTTGTATATATTATAAAGAAATTTATTCCTTTTTAGTGGTACATCTTGCTTTGTCTGTGCTTAAAAAAATTGGGAGTTGGGTGTAAATATGATGTGAAGGTTGGGGTTTGGTTCAACACAAGTGTGTGGTTTGAATTGTTAATGTATATGTATTAAAGTGCTCAAGGAGGTATAGTCACTATATCCATATGTATCATACCCGTCCCGTAGCATACATTACAACCAAAAGAAAGTCCTACTTGATCCTTCACTGAATGAGCTGAATTAGTAGAGTATTACACAACAGGCAAGCCTATGGTACATTCTCTGTGGCGCATGAATTTTATTTCTGAGAGTGAGTGCATTTTTTCTATCTTGAGTTCCTATTTGTTCTTGAATTTTATTGTGTGTGGAACTTCTCTCTATTGTTTGTGTGAGGGCACATGACTTGTGAAGGTAAGGTAAAGTCTTTGACCTCTGTGTTAGAGTAAGTGAGCATGTTGTGAAAAATACGTGGTGCTTTTGAGTCGAGTCTTGAGGCTAGGATGTTATGTAGGGTGCTTAGTCTGCTTTAAATATTCTTGGAATGATGTGTTAGGAAGGTTGTTTGACGAAAAGGTCGTCCCTATGTGAAGTGTAGTTTGATTGCTCGAGGACGAGCAATGGTCTAAGTGTAGGGTGTTGATGGTAGGGTAGAAACCTGTGTTTTAGCCGTAGTTTACACTCTAAATTACTGCATTTTACGTGTGTTTGAGCTTAAATAATGGTGGTTTGCACTTATTACGTGTTTTAAGCCTTGCAGGAAATGATTCTGAGTTAGAAGGATAAATTGGAGCTAAATCAAATAATTGGATCTTTGAAGTCTGAGTAAAAGCCAACGAATTAAACCGGGATCGCATCCGGGGCTCTTGGACAAGCGTTGCATACGAAAGTGGGAAGAAAGTGGAAGGGCCAGAAAAACTGTACTAATGAGACGTACGAATCATAGCAGCGTGCAACGCATTAGTGCAAATATGCATCAGAAGTTTGACAAGTTCAGAGACTGGGTTTCTTTGGTCTGACAAGAAAATGCACGGCTGCGACGTGGCCTGTAACACACTAATGCAAAATTCTGTCAGACACACAGAGTTCAGAGAGTTTACAACTGAGTAAACTACACTAATGCGACGCAATCTTCTACGCATCTTGCGACACATGAAGTGTAAAAGTTTGCAGGTTTTCCCACTTTGGCTCAAAGAGGGTATTTTCGTCCGGGTTCGTTCCTACTTGGTATAAATACACTAAAAACACATTTTTTGAAGGACTTTTGACCTACGAAAGATTGGAGAACTAACCAACGCAAGAAGACTCAAGAATTCATCAAGATTTCAACCGACAATCGGTGCAGTACAGGAGTTTGTATCGAATCATTAGTATTGATGCTTTCTTTATTTTTGAACCTTAGTGAGATGTCTTACTCCATTGCAATAGAGTAATTTCCATTAGAGTGTTGACAGATACAATGTTTTGATAACTTGATTAGGGATTCGATTCTTGATAATTGTTAGAATTAATTGATGAAGTTTTAATTCGTATTGTGGAGTTATTTCTTATTTTGCTTAACCAAAAGAGGAGCTTAATATTGAATTTCTTTACATCTTATGCTCTAGTTTAAATTCATGATTCAAATAGGTAATTGAAAGAGCCTCTTGAATTATTAATCGAACTAGAAAATAGGAAAATATTCGTGAGAAGTTAATCTTTAAATTATAACCATCATTTTATTGTTGCAAGTGTTTACCGTGCTTCAATTGGATTAATTACTGAAATTAACGTTTAATCGAAAGAGGAACATTAACTTCAAGTGTAATCTGATTATCGGTTGAATTCGTGAGAATCAACCGTATTATAGAGTGAATTAACTCAAGAATTGGATACCGAGTCAATTATCTTGCGCCTATCTAGTCAATTACCTTTATTTCTCTCATTAATATTTCTTCGTTACTCATCTGCTGTCTTTTGTGATCAATTGTTAATTGCTTAATTTTTAGTAGTTAATCATAGTAACAGTCTTCAAATCAAGTGTTAGTTTTCCTAGATAGTAATCAACTAAAGATTATTTGAACATTATTTAAATCCAATCCTTGTGAAGACGATAATTTTACTATAGTATCTTTGGCTAGCGAGCATTAATTTTGTGTTGTGTTTTGCGCATGTCAAGTTTAACAACCGTTATAGAGGAGGAATTTTTTGAGAAGCTTATGCTATATATTGTTCAAAGTTCAATAATATTTTACCTTCTTGCTTATTAATATCATTACTTCTGCCTCCGGAAGCTCTGCTCCCGGAACTGGGATTTCTGTTGTCTTATCTCGATTTCAACGCTAAGTTTTACATTCTTGTTTAATTTATTTATCGTTTTGGCATCAAATCAATTCACTTGTCTATAAACCACGTATAAATTCAACTCTACCATTTTACGGGTTTGGCGCCCACCGTGGGGCTTAGACAGTTGAGCAATTTAATTGATCCTTGCATCTATTACTAACCTGTTTGATTCTCTGTTCTTAGAAAAAATCATAAAAAAAGTAGATAATGATGTCAACATCGCACAAAACGTTGAGGCCCTAGGAAATCAGCCTCAGCACGAAGACTCATTTACTAATACTCGCAACGAGGGGGATGAGGCCACGCTGGTCCATAGCAGGCAATATCCACGACATGTTCGAGAAACAACTCCTGATGACGCTGAAGATAAGCACGTCGTCGAAACGGTAAGGATCCTGAGGGAGCAACAAAAGGCTATTATGGGCCACCTCTTACGACAGGATCAGGTTATGACGGAGTTGAGGCAAGCGTTGTCAGACACTTCCAACAACGCGAATGGACGGGGTCCAGTTCCTCCCGGTGCTCCTGCACACCAAACAATACAGAGGGCTGACAACAACACCCCGAGGGGCGAACTAGGCTTCGATAGGGCTAGGGAGAATGGTAGAGATGTCACTCCCCAAGCTCGGGGAGTGCGACCGGCGCTCAACCGAGTGAACCCGGCCGAGCAAGCCTGTTAGACACTTTCTACCCGACTCACTTACGATCAAGAGAAAGTCATTTCATCAATTTAGACAATAGAAAAACATACAAGTACATTACTAAGACAATTCATTAATTACATCATTGTTGAGTTTTTAAAATACATATACCTTACTATTTAGTGAAACAATAGACCAAACACAACATCATCCTTTGATCTTCCCAACACCCATATGCAACCCACACAATGTCTACGGAGCTTCAAGTAGATACAAAAGAAAGTGCTTCGAAAGTGCCGGCAACAAGGCCCCGGCTATACCTCAAAACGTGGTAAACATATAAGCAAAAGATGTACTACATGGCCCCGGGAAGGAATAGGGCTCACCAAGACTTCTAGGGAGATGAAGGCAAAGCACCACTAGCTGCGATCAACACTGTCGGCTATGGAACCACCTATATCCATTAAAATATGTAGCGCCCGCGGCAAAAAGGACGTTAGTACTGTCGAATAGTACTAGTACGTAAAACTAAACATCAATCTTAATAGAATGAATCAATGAAACATAGAGGAAACAGTCATGGTGTACAATAAGAGCTTCAAACAAATACGAAAATCATCAAATAAGAATCACAAGGTTTCCGATTAAAATTTCCATCTTATTAGGTTGCCAATCTCAGTGCCATGTGCCACAATCCACAATACCACCCTGTTCCTACACGGAGTCCGATCTCGACCCGATCGGCTAGGTCATCTCTCTTAAGACATCCTCCATATTCACAATTTCATCAATAAATTAATCCAGCACAATCACCACTATGTGTATGGCATGATGTCCGATCACGACCCGATCGGCTAGGCCATCTCACTTGAGACATCATCCTCTCAATCATCCATCTCAATTCACATTTCTTTCTCATCTTTCATTTCATGGCACGAGTAGCCTCATTTGTTTAGTTATTCTTGGCACTTGGCCGTATCTTACAATTCAAGTTTTCCTTTTTACATATTCAATAACATCACCATAGCAACAACAAGGCCTATCATGTAAGGCATGATCACACATAAGGGGGAAAGCTCGGGAATTCTAATCACATAGAGGCTTTGCATATGAATTGGCAAAACAATCTTTATTCAATTTCTTTGACATGAATTCTTAACCTTTCTCAACACATATCTCACATTGTTAAACATATTCACAAAGGAAAATATGACATGTTAAGCATTTGGCAAAAACATGGAACACATATTATACCACACGGCATGTTTGGGATAGTCAATTCTAGTATGCCCAATTTGGGGACTTACACCGATTCCATGGACACCAGGGGATTTCGATTCTAAGAAGAAAGAGGTATAGCCATACATACCTCAATTGAGCTTTCCTTAATTCCTATAATGTTCTGGAATGTTCGCAACTTCAATCTATTTAAGCAATGTAGCGCAATTGAACTCGTAATTAGGAAAATGATCACAATCTTAGCCCACTTGAGCATTTTATCAAGCATTAGATGTTCATTAACGTTTTATGGTCCTTTTTTGCAAGATTACACAAACCCATTCCCCATGCCTCTCTATCTTTGATTTATAATTTCCCCATATCTTCTAAGAACACATGCATGCAATGTAATCACCCTTATCCCCATGAATTACCTCACTAATGACCCCTTATAGCTATGTTTGAAATTAAGAGCTGAGGTGATGAAGTCTTACCTCCTGGGATGAAGATTTAGGTGCCTCACTTGAATATCTTCAATGTTTTAACAAGAATTTGTGGAGCTATTTTGATGAAGGACACTTGCTCTCTCTTAGACCCTCTTTCTCACCCTAAAAGCACCAGAAAATAGGTTCAAAATGAGCCATTGCATAAGTTGTAACGACAGGGGGTCGGGTTTAAAAATTAAAAATCTGGAGCCCTGACTCGGATATGCGCTCGCATATATGACCGCATAATGGTTATGTGGTCCGCAAAGTAACCGCAAAAGTGGCCCTCAGGGCCTCAATTTTCTGCCTGGGTCTGCGGCCAATATGCTGTCCGCAGACCTGTTCTGCGATCGCATAATGCGTCGCAGAACCTCCCTTCACAAAAGTCTAAGAACAAATGTGCGACAAAAATGCGGTCCACACATTGGATACGCGATCGCATACTGGACCGCAAAATTGACATCAAATTTGGCCCAAAAGACTATCTCACTCTGCGGCCCGCAGAGTGGTTATGCGGCCGCATAGTGGGCCGCAAAAATGCATACTTCTGCGAACATAACCCTAACGTGGCACCATGATATTCCGGTTTTTAGGAAAAATTTTACGGGGCCCTACAAGAGAATCCGGTAACAACAATGAGAATGATCCCTTTAAAATCGAACTCATGCGGTTTATGAGGGAAATAAATGCCCGAATGGATCAAATTTCGGGTGCACCACCAGTATTGAAAGGACAAAACTCAAAGAAATACACTTAGTTGCCTTTCAAACCAAGCGTGACACCAGAATTGATCCTAAAGCGGTTCAAGATTCCAGATGTGCCAAAGTATATGGGAATTCAGATCCTGAGGAGCACATCACCACCTATACAATGGCGCTGAAGGGGAAGGACTTAGCTCCGCACGAGAATGAGTCAGTCTTACCGAAGAAATTTGGGGAGACCCTCACAAAAGGGGTTCTTTTATGGTATTCGCTTTTACCCGAGCATTCAATAGATTCCTTCGAGATACTCGCAAATTCTTTTATCAAGGCTCATGCCGGGACCAGGAATGTACAAGCTCGAAAGGCCGACATATTCAGGGTTGCACAAGGAGAGTCTGAATTGCTGTGGGAGTTCGTGACCACATTCCAGAAAGAAAGGACGCTGCTACCAGCTGTACCAGACGAATGGGCAGCTGAAGCATTTACTAAAGTGCTGAATTCGAGGAGCTCCGATGCTTCCCAAAAATTGAAAGAAAATTTGCTCGAATTCCAGGCAATGACATGGGCGGATGTTCACAACGGGTACGAGTCAAAGATAAGATTTGAGGATGACCAGCTCGGTTTCCCGGAATCAACCAAGGGTAAGGACCAGGAGAAGAATAAGGAGAAATCGAGGGATGATTTTGACACAGATCGACGGTCTTCTGGAGGGCAGTTTTTGCCCTATGAGGGCCGAAGGATGCGACAGAGGTTTCCGATCGGCGGATAGATTCGCTAGCGATAGGAGAGCTGATCGCGACCGGAATAACAGGTCATTGCAAGACAAGGAGAAATCGGGTTTCCAAGATTCCTCTTACCTCAGGCTATCTGAATACAACTTCAACGTCAGTGTAGTGGAACTAGTATCAGCTATGAAGAACATAAAGGAATCACGGTTCCCGAAGCCAATGAGGTCCGATCCCAGTTAAAGGAATCCTAATTTATGTTGCAAATACCATGGGACCAATGGACATCAGACTAGGGACTGCTAGCATCTGTGCGAGGAGGTGGCAACATTGCTAAAAATGTCCACCTCAAAGAATTCTTAAGAGACCGGGCCAAAAACAACCAAGGCCGCAATCGGGATAATACGGAACCCTCAAAAGCGGGAGAAGATCCTCCTCGTCTGATGTTCAACATGATTTTCAGGGGGAACGAGATTAATGGTGCGATATTTTTGGCGACAAAAAAGATGAAGGTGTCAATAACCAATAGTAAGAGACTCCGGGAAGTTGCTGAAGACGACATTACTTTCAAGGAGAACGATGCAGATGGACTACTGCTACCCCACAATGATGCCTTGGTAATCTCTCTCAATGTTTTAGATTTTAAAATTAAACTTGTCTTGGTGGACCCAGGAAGTTCGACAAATATTATCCAATGGAGAGTGCTGTAGCAAGCCAAGCTGACCGGAAGTATCATTCCGGCCACAAAACTCGCCGAGTTCAATTTGGCAAGCGTGACAATCCGAGGAGAGACTCTGTTGCCTACGAATGCCGAAGGGGTAATGAAGACGACCCTTTTTGAAGTAGTAGACGGTAATATGTGTTGATACCCAATTTTTCCCTGCATATTTTCACATATACAAAATACTTTCAAAATAACATATATATGCATGTATAAGCATGCCTAAGGATTTTAGTATTTTTTTCCCAACTTTTTAAAGATTTTTAAAATCAATTTATTGTCCATTTTAGCAGTATAAAATCAGTAATTATTTCCAAAATCCCCAATTTTGGTGAATAATTTATTTTATTCCCATGTTTATACAAAAATATAGTTAAGGTAATTTTTTATACATTTATTACAAATTTATTTGGTATTTTAAAGCTAAATTACATATAATTGCAATTCTAGCCTATTTTTAAGTTTAATAGCATTTTAATTATAAAAATTGGTTCCAGTATTTTTAAATTAATGTTTATGTGTTATTAACTGACTCAGTACTTTTAGTTTGCTTTTAAAATCATTTTACTATTTTTTTATAAAATAAAAGGGAAAACTGGCTATTTAACATTTAGCCTCATTTCTTTGTAATTGCAGCCTATTTACATTTCAATTTTAGCCCTCAAATTGACCCAATCCTAACCCCAATTGGACCGGCCCAATTCCAATTTTCCCAACCCCTTAACCCATTTGTTTAATCCGCCCGGATTTTCTTTCAATCCAAGCCGTTGATCATTTTGATCAACGGCCAGGATCACCCCTTTCCATTTAATTCACCAACCCCACCCTAATCCCCCCATTTCGTTTAGTCCGCCGCCCTTGAATACTCTCCACTCCCAAAATTCTCTCGAAGGAACCCTAACTATCTCCGACCCTTTTCCACCGTACTTTCACCGGAATCCATGGCTTCTCAGGCCATGGATGGTCTGTACTCACCTCCCTCCACCATTAGACCATGGGTGTCTTCGAAGCTTTAAGGTCTGACCTCGATGATTCTCTTTCAGACCTTCTTAGATCTATGGTTCTATGGCCTCTCCGGCCATGCTCAGGCGTATTCAAGCATTAGTAGCCTATTTCCCACCTCATCCGACTCCAGATTGGAGTTTCTTCCAAGCCTTTCTCATTTCTAGGGTTTCTCCGAAATCCTAAGCTATTCGAGGTTTATCTTTGTTTGTTTTCTTAGATCTGTGATATATTTGTGTTCTACTGGATTTTTTAAGTGTTTTCCCTAATCTTTTCTTTCAAAATTGTTTCTCTTCGATTTAGGGTTTCTGAAAGGTTTTCAAAACATCTTTCTGATTCTTTTCTTTATGTGTGTTTGTCTATATTATGCTCGTGTGTTTTCCTTCTCTACCACGCATGTGTTGTTCTTCTGTTTTCTTCCTACTATACACGATTCTCCTATATCTTTGTATTCTACTGTGCCTTTAGACTAGGCTCTCATGTTAATCTTTGTTATGTTCTTCTATCTGTTCTTTGCTATATTTTCAGTATTTTTCTACTGTACGTGTTTCCTACTGAGTTCTTAAATTTTGTTTGCTTTACCTGACTTTGTTTGAGTTCTAAGCATGCTTCCTTTATTGTTTCTTAAGTTTACATCACTTCTTCTCTCTGCTGAACTTGCTTAAATTCCGAAGCTTTTCTCAAACATGTTCTTTATGCTTTCAAACCTACTATCATGTTTGTGGGTCTCGTATGAGTCTCTGAAAGAGACCTCTGAGTCTGTTTCAGTGGCTTGCCTTCTCATCTCTGTGCCTGATTCGAGCGAAAACCCTAGAATTTGGGGGTTTCTTTGGCAAGTTCGATTTTGTGTTTGGACCGGGGTTCTACTTTGAAACCCTGAACTCTCAGACTCATTCTGAGTCTATAAATTGGACCTGAACCCTTTTTATGACTGTTTCTATCATAGTCTTTCCTAATCAGCATGACAACTCCTTCTTGTTTGATATTTGTGTGCCTTATATATGAGAAATTCTTCTTTCAAAAAGGTTTTGCCAATTATGATTGATTCCGAATTCCTTTTAGTAAGGTTTGATTGATTGTTATTGATTTTCCATAAGTAAAACCCTTTCCTCTCTTTTCCTGACTTGGTTCATTCGAACAATGCCTGCGATTTTGATTTTACTGACTGTTTAATTGGTTGCCTTCCCTTATTTTCACAAACCGTGTACCACTGGACTTTTTTTTTCCTTAAATAAACTCCTATGTATTTACCCTCTTTGTGTTACTTTGGAAAAGATTTCAGTCAAATTCTTTCCTTAACTGACTTCTACCCGTTTGAAATCAGAATCCCTTAACTAAAGGGAGACTTTATGTGATTGATTGTAAAACTATTTTCTTACCTTTTCTTACTTGCCTTCTGTACTATAAAAGGGGACTACACTTCTGCACTTTCAAGGACACACAATTGAATACTCTTTAAGACCTTGAGTCCAATACTCTAACATACATACATACTTTCAATTTCAATACTCTTACGCTTCACCCAACACTCTACTCTCTTCTGAGACCTGCTGATTGTTTGCTTGCAATTTGGCTTTACAAGACTACTGCTTTTACTTTCTTGTTTCCCTGAAACTGGTATGTTCTAATTTAAGTTTCAGCCTCATCCCAATATGTTTATTTCACAGCTTCTATCATCCTGTCTACTTTGCTGTCTATGCTTAGTGTTAAATATGTGTGTTGTTCTCTTTGCATCTGTTTTCTACTGTGAGTCCCCATACCCCTATTCCCCTCTATGTGTTTGAGTTAAGGTTCAGGCATGGCAACATCCAAATTGTTGTTCATGTCTGTTCTTGATCCTTTAAAGGATCCTAACTCCCAATCAATGTGGCTAACAGGCTGGTTGGGGTGTGCCAGCACTTCCAATTGCTGGGTATGACCACCAACCTGTCTTGACTTCCCAGAATCCCCTCTATTGCACTTACACTCATTCCTAGTTTCTAAGTTCTGCCCCCCTCCGATGAGCCTTGCTTTGGGACCTTGAGTTCCCTCTGAACTTGGACATCTGAGGCTGGCCCTTCCACAATGCACTTTAATTCAATTCTGCAATTTATTTGGGTGTAAGCACTGCCCGGAGTTCATAAAGCTCCTGGGAACTCTGACACACCCAAAAATGAGAAAGGCTTTGGAAATCGGATCTTTGGAGTTGGTTTATTTCATGTTTCAGACCTAGAGTCTGAATTAGGCTCACCTTGGTTGTACTTTAATTTCTGCTGTAATTTTTACTTTTCTTTATTCATCCTGGGTTGTAATAATTTGTAATAACTTATGGGGTTTATAGTGAAAAGGGGAGGGTCACTCATGTATGCATGTGGGTAGACATCATGTTCTTAGGTGTTTATTCCTGCAATCTCATCCTGCTTTTTATCTATGCATATCATATAGAAATCCTGCTTATAGTTCTTCACTTATGCATGTCATATAGAAATCTTATCTATAGTTCTTCACTTATGCATTTCATATAGAAATCCTGCTTATAGTTCTGCACTTATGCATGTCATATAGAAATCCTGTCTATAGTTCTGCACTTATGCATTTCATATAGAAATCTTGCTTATAGTTTTGCACTTATGCATATATAGATACCATGCCTTTGAGGGTCTGCACTCATATAGATACCATGACTATAGGCTTCTGCATTCTTGCATCGTATAGATAACCTGCCTATAGGATCTTTTAAATTCTGCATTTTGCATCTATCGTTAGGCAAACGGTTTATAGGTTTAAAATAACAAAATCGCATTATAGATACCATGCCTATAGGACTCTCTCGTTTCTATAAATGTTTTAAAATCAATCACGCCTAGAAAGCATGTCTATAAGGGTAATCAACTGAATCTGAATCAAGCCTAAAAACAACAATTTCGATACTCAACATCTGCAGAGTGTATGTTTGCTTTCTTTAAAATCAGTATACTTCGCATTGCTAGATATCATGCCCATAGGTCTCACCTAGGCAAGCCATTAGGTAATTAATTAACTACACCAGTCTTTAATAATTACAACCAGCAGGCAGGCCTAATTCGGACTTCTTATCTGAAAATATGTGATGAATCAGCCACGCCTTAACGTTTCAAGTTTAATTAAGACCTAATCAGTATCTGAAAGACATGCTAAAACTATATGTTTCTCTTTGTTTTAAGGAGGTTTTGTTTGAGCCTTACCTATTTATGTGCTTCCCCATACTTGTCATATATGTTTTGACTGTCGCCTTAGACTTTTATCCTTTTAAACCACTAAAAGCCAATTCTCCCTCCCCTTTAGGACTAGTAGTCCCTAATACCTCCGGGGCTGATAGGATTGGGACGGGTAATAGCATGCAATAAGTAACAAGACCATTCTGCGATTTAATACCTTAACGGGGTGGGTAAGGGTAGACATGGATATGATGACCACGCGATAACACCACGTGTATAAATGGTTACCGGGTGTTGTATAGGGTGATCAATGTTTTTTATAAACCTAGGACCCCCCTCCCTCTTTACTTGTTTACTTCCTTTTTCCAGAATTTTAAAGATGTTTAGTTTCAGTTTCTTTAACTTCTTCTTTTACTTCAATCACTTGTACTTATTATGTAAAATCTCTCTTTTAATTGTCTGATTTTCAGTACTATTTCTCCCCAAACTTCCGCCTCTTTCACTTTTTTTTCGAATTACTTGTATCAGTTATTTAACCCCTTCTCCATTACTTGTGTATCTTTCTTTAATTATAAAACTACCTTCTTTCAAATTTCAGCACTCTTTAAACCTCTTGTACTTCTTTTATTTGCAACCGTTATGTGAAAGTTACCTAGTATTTACAATGCTTGCTTGATTACTTGTTGTTTGTATTTAAAGTCACAATTTTAGCATGGCCGGGAACCACACTAGTGGATCTTGAGGGGTGCCTAACACCTTCCCCTCGAGATAATTTCAAGCCCTTACCCAACCTCTGGTTTTCTAAATCAAATTCATTTTTAGTGTCCTAATGCACTTAATCATTAGGTGGTGACTCTTCTAAATTGCAACCCCAATTCCCAAAAGGAAAAGAGTTGTCCGTCCAAATGTCATAAACCCGATTTCGCGAGAAAAAGGGGGCACCGACAGCATGGCGACTCTGCTAGGAATTTCTTTAAGGCTTTTAACATTTCATGCTATTTGTGACTTTATGTTTCTTTACATGTATTTACTTGTTTAAATGCCCTTGGGCCCACGTTCCCGGATTCCAAAATATTTCGAAGATAACGTTTATGATTTGGTTGACCAGGTTTTGACTTTTTAGTATTTGATCTCGGATTTGGATTTTTATGATTTGGTTAGCTCCGTTAGGTGATTTGGGACTTAGAAGCGTGATCGGAATGTGTTTTGGAGGTCCAGAGTAGATTTAGGCTTGAATTGGCGAAATTGGAATTTTGGCGATTTCCGGTTGATAGGTGAGATTTTGATATAGGGGTCGAAATGGAATTTCGGAAGTTGGAGTAGGTCCGTTGTGTCATTTGTGACGTGTGTGCAAAATTTCAGTTCATTCAGACGAGGTATGATAGACTTTATGATCGAAAGCGAAATTTGGAAGTTTTTGGAATCCTTAGGCTTGAATTCGATGATGAATTGGTGTTTTGATATTGTTTTGAGCGTCCTGAAGGTTGAAACAAGTTTGAATGGTGTTATGGGATATGTTGGCATGTTTGGTTGAGGTCCCGAGGGCCTCGGGTGAGTTTCGAGTGGTTAAACGGATCAAGTTCATGTTTGAAAAGTTGCAGATTTTCTGGTTTCAGTTGCAGGCATTGTCGTTCTTCGCGATCGCGTATTAGTGTTCGCGATCGTATAGGTTCAGTTGGGCAGGGTGAAGAATTGTTCTATGCGATTGCAGAGGTCAGGTCGCGATTGCGGTATGTTGAGAGATTGTGCTACGCGAACGCGTGGTCAATGCCGCGTTCGCGTAGAAGAAAGTGAGTTGGCTAGGCTGTGCTTTGCGATCGCGTGTGTTGTTCCGCGATCACGTAAGGTCCATATGAGGGGCAGTCCTTTTGTGCTTCGCGATCGCGAGGCAAATTCCGCGATCGCGATGAAGGAAAGAGCTGGGCAGGATGTTTAAGTTCCAAATCGAGGGTTTAAGTCCAATATCACAAAAACCATTGGAGAGCTCGGGAGAAGGTGAAATTTGAGGAGATTTTCAGTGGAGCAACCGGGGTAAGTATTCTTCACTCATATTTGGTTTAATTCCATGATTTAGTCTTGAATTTCATCATTTAATTTGAGAAATTAGAGTGAAAATTGGGGAAAATGGAAGAAAAGTTGAGAATTCTTTTGGGGATTTGAATGGGCATTTGATGTCGGATTTTGATGATTTTAGTATGTATAGACTCGTGAGAGTGTAAGGATTCTATTGAGGTAATTTTTATCGGATTTCGAAACATGGGCCCGGGGGACGGGTTTGGCCAATTTCGGGATTTTTGGTATAAATTGGATATTTTCGAGTGGGCTTTGTTCCCTTAGCATATTTTGATGGTATAAATCTATTTTTGGATAGATTTGGAGCATCCGGAGGCTGATTCGAGAGGCAAAGGCATCACGAGCTAGAGTTTGGACCAGATAGAGGTAAGTAATGATTGTAAATACTATTATGAGGGTATGAAACCCCGTATTTCAAATCGTTGTGCTACTTTGAAGTGACGCACATGCTAGATGACGAGCATGGGGTCATGCACAGCTGGGGATCGTGACTTGGTCCATCCCGTATGATTATCAAGTCGCGTATTTTACTTCAAAACTATTTGATATTGTTATATTTTGAAAAATATTATTGTGTTTGGGGCGAAATGCCGTGTCTGGGCCTTGTGCCGATTGTTTGGACCCTTAGGGGCTTTTACTACTATTTTTACCTTACTATTTTGATTTAATGTTTACACTCAGTCATGTTATATTCTTACTATTTTCATAACTCGGTTTTATTCAATCCTTTGATTTCATAAATGATTTTGAACTGAGTAATTATTTTACTGTTACCCGTGTGGCTTGTGAGATTTTGACTGAGTAAGGCCGAGGGCCTGTGTTGTGAGGATACTATGGGATCGAGCTGCGCGTCGCAGCATATGGTACCGATTGTGATATATGAGAGGCCGAGGGCCAGATTTATTATGCCACGAGGTGGCTTGTGATTGATATGAGGCCGAGAGCCTATTGATTATGCCACGAGATGGCTTATTATTGCGCTTGGGCCGTAAGGGGCCCCTCCCGGAGTCTGTACACCCCCAGTGAGCGCGGGTATCCAGTGTGTGTGATGTGTTGTAGACCGAGGGGCTGTTGTTGTTTCATATTGAAGCCCGAGGGGCTGTTCTTGATCTATGTTGCCCGAGGGGCGGTTCTTGATTAATATTATGCCTGAAGGGACGATTACGGGTGATTGTGAGGTAGCCCGAGGGGCTGGTTCTATTGATATTATGCCCGAGGGGCGGTTTATGGTACATGTTTTGCCCGAGGGGCTGTTTACGTTTCTATCATTTTTACTCACTGTTTTTATCACTCGTTTTGAAACTGTTGAAAGTTGTTTTAAAAGGTTTTTACTGAAATTGAGCATGATTTATGGAGTAAATGATTTCTGTACTGTTTTGGAAATGTACTGTATTTGTTGTAGCGTTGTGACGTGGCTTACGTGTTTTCTTACTGCTCAGCTTTCATTTACTTTTATTACTTATTGAGTTGGCGTACTCACATTACTCCCTACACCTTGTGTGCAGATTCAGGTATTATTTTGAACCCAGTAGCGAGTGTTGGTTGCTCAGTGGCAGAGTCATCGGAGTTAGCAAGGTAGCTGCCCGTCGTTCGCAGCACTTCTTTTCTCCCTCTTGTCTTCCTTAGACTGTATTTAGTACATTTTTTGACTCTTAGTTGTGTTCAGACCTTAGTAGATTCTCGTGACTTGTGACACCCCGATGTCGGGCTGTGTTTTGATTCCGCAGTTGATATATTTCGCTTTATTTTGGGATTTATCATTATTAATGGCTTGATTATGAATCATTATATCTGTTAATTGAACTTGGGGTTTGTGTCGGCTGGCCTTGTCTTCACGAGAGGCGCCATCACGATCGGGTCTGGGTTTAGGATCGTGACATTCTACTTCCTCTACTTCCAATTGCACCACAGTTTGTCCATCAACAATTTGTGGTGGGATATAGGTTAATGTCATGCCAATAGTTGCAGATCTATTCCCTTTGAACAAATTTGCCCATGCACTTACCGGACTTGCTGCTTCTTCTGCTCGATCTGCTGATTGTTGCACTGGATTCACTGTTTCGTTGATCTTCACTGAAGTCACTGTTTCATTGCTTTGAGTCGTCTTCAGCTCCGTGGGTTTCTGCGTTAGGATCTTTGTATTAGCCACCATAGTGTCCGTCATCCCCAACTTCTTTGGCATCCCCTCAGTATTTGATGTAGATCCTTTTTCAACAGATCTAACTTCCTCTGCTAGTTGCACAGGGGACGCCATTGGTGTACTTTTAGGTGTTACTTCTCCTTGAATCCGAGCTCCAATTGAGCTCCCAAAAGCTACAGTAGGGATTTTCCTAGGTCGACCTCGCCCCCTTCGTCTTCCCCGACCTCTCGCTCCTTCCATAACCACACCGGCGTATGTTTAGCTAACATGCGCCGAGAGCACGAGTGAAGGTAGAGAGAGAACGTTTTCATCTTCTTTGGTGGAAATTCTTTCATATTTTTCTTTTGGATTTATCTAATCAACCTAAATATGTGCTCACCCAACCACTTAAATTAAAAAATTGAGGATGTGTAATTTATATATAACTCATATGTAATATGTGTATAATCATGTGTCGTTGTATATCATCTATGCATGTTAGCTATAAAAAGTAAATAATAAATCTAGCCAGATATTTATGTAAATATTCCACAAGATTTTCGTTTCTTAATTTATCCAGGATGTGACTTCTATTATAATAATTTTAAAAGACTCTCTACTAAAATTTAAAAATATCTTATCTTTTTATTTTTAAAATTATATTATATTTTAAAAAATTATCTCATTTCGAAATAATTTGTTTACATTTTTAAAAAAATATTTCACTTCATACCAATTTTTTTTATTTGTTACGATTGAATATCGCTATAGAAACTATCAATTAGAAACCAATATCGCTCTTGTCGAATTCGAGAAAGAAAAAGCTTTCACATAATCTATTGATTCAAAACTAATATTCTTCAACGAAAAAAATATTATATCCTTGCAATGTTGGCTTGACTGCAGCTAAGTGAAGAAGTTTCGGCTTATACCCTTCAATTCCAATAAGGTGCTAAATTGAAATTAATGATAGCAATTGTATAGCCAACGTTTTGTTATTTGTTTGTGTCCATTTATACAAATTGACTCTTCAAACAAACATTCTTCAAGAAGAAAAAAACAACTTGTTTTGAATATTAACTGATTTTTGTGATGTTTCTTTCTCCAGCATGTAGGTTTACTTCATTATATATGTGAGTAAACTTTTATTTGATTTTTAAACTCTTTTTTGTTACCTGGATAAACATAGACGTGTACCCTATATATTACATTTATTTTAAAAGAAATTCGCTTTATTCAAATCTAGCTATAGCATTTAAAAGAACTATAATTATAAGGCTTTAAATGTGAAAGAGTTTTATAATTATATGGAGTAGTTTTTTTTTTCTGAGGCGAAGTAGTATTTAATTAATTAGAAAAGATAACAAAAGTTCCGAACATGATTGTATAC
Source organism: Nicotiana attenuata (assembly GCF_001879085.1). Taxonomy (NCBI): domain Eukaryota; kingdom Viridiplantae; phylum Streptophyta; class Magnoliopsida; order Solanales; family Solanaceae; genus Nicotiana; species Nicotiana attenuata. The sequence goes on from NC_031999.1 coordinate 10,038,912, forward strand.
TATTGAGATTTATTAGCTTGCCACTTGGCTTAACCATAATGCCAATTGTATATGGTAACTTTATGCCTTATATATATATATATATATATATATATATATATATATAATAGATATAACAATATACTCAGTATTATCCCACACCGTAGGGTCTGGGAAAATAAATGCTGTTGTTTTGGATCGAACCCGAGTCACCAGGGTGACAGGCGGGAATACTCACCAATAAAATATGTTTTATAAAAAAAAAAAAATCTTGTATTTGACCACATATCAAAAGGAGAAACTCACTTATTGGCGGACGACATATCTTAACTTTTAATTTCATATGACTCGTTCCAACCAAGCATATATAGAACTATAGAAGAATACTTGCGGTGAAAAATAACTTAGACAGTAGTCGTACCGAACACGCTCTAAGTGATTAAATAATTAAGAAGAAAACAATATAATAGCAAGTCCAAGTGATTACATAAGAAGAAAACAATAGCAAGTAACAAAGTAATCGATGAAATTGAAGTTGCTCACCTTAGTCGATGCAAACATTTATTTTTAAACCATCAAAGGATGTGGTGCAGTGGATGGGATTGCTCCTCCCTTAACCAGAAGTCTCGGGTTCGAGCCCTGGGTATGGAAAAATCCTTGGTAGGGAGCGCTTCCCCCCGAATGGGGCCCTACGCGGCGCGAATCCGGATATAGTCGGGCTCCCAATGCGGATACCGAACACCGGGCGAGAAACCAAAAAAAAAACATTTATTTCTAAGCACAACAAGGGCGGCATTCTGATCTGATTACGCCAATTCACATTTAGGGAAAGAAACATCAGGAGATAAAACAAAAACCTAATATTTTATAAACCAAGAGTTTAGGTAATTTACCAAGTAATATACAAGAGGTAAACGTTAATATTTCTTAGAAAATACTGAAAGGACAATCTTTAACTTAATTGTTTCCAATTACATCCTTGATACTAAAAAGATTCAATTTATATACATCGATAGCGTAAAGGTTTGTATATTATCAATGTTTTTAACCTGTTGTACTAGGTAACTTTCTTTAATTATTTTTAGGTTATTAATCCCAATTTTTATTGGAGAATTATGCGTAATTGTTAAGTGACCTGATACTGTTATTTTTTTTTAAAAAAGAAAAGCTATTGCATATTTGGGTACGTAGAGAAGTTAAACTCTATTAAAAAACCTACTTCCTGAACCTGAGCTCCATTATATACAGTGGCGTAGTTAGGAATTCCGTCAAGGGTACTCAAACTTTGAATAAGTCTATAATTCTTTTGTCGATGAATAATGTCCCAAATTTTTTAAATCAAACTATGCAATATTTAGCTAAACAATAAAATATCTTTTAATAGAACTATAATTTTATAAATCGAAATTAAAATAACAGCAATACAACATTCGAAATTTTACTAATAAAAGCAAGCATAAAACAAGAGAAAAAAAGAGCGTTGAGAGGATTTGTAGTTTGAAGAGAGCTTTTATGGAAGAATTTTTTGTAGAGCTTGACTTTCAAATTATAAGATTTATTTATGAAATAAATTTTAGTTACAAAAATTATTTTTAAGATTAGTTGTTTATTTCTACACAAATTTAAGTTTTAAGTGTTATTTTATTATAAAACCTTTTAGATTGAAAAAGAATTAAATAGACACATATGGTGGTCTCCGTTTAGTTTTAGCAAATAAAACCACTAGAACTTTGAACACCTTGAATCGCTGGACTGCCTCACTTAACTATGTTATTGGTGTTCAAAATATAATATATAACCACATAAACTACTAAGTATTTAACTTGTATATGCAATATAATTTTTTCGACGAAAAGACCGCCATTGGCATTGGATGGCTACGCAACATATAAACCCCCTTAAAAGCTAAATTATATGAATCCATCCGCAAGAAAAGAGCAAAGAAAGAAAAAATTGGTCCCTAATTCCACATATTGTGGCTATCCTTAATCCAGCACAAGG